>NC_056449.1:38290150-38537650 GCF_018296145.1 Oncorhynchus tshawytscha | reverse complement strand
TAAATGGTTAACATGATTAAATCCAGTCTGAATTCCACCTTAAATGGTTAACATGATTAAATCCAGTCTGAATTCCACCTTAAATGGTTAACATTATTAAATCCAGTCTGAATTCCACCTTAAATGGTTAACATTATTAAATCCAGTCTGAATTCCACCTTAAATGGTTAACATTATTAAATCCAGTCTGAATTCCACCTTAAATGGTTAACATGATTAAATCCAGTCTAAATTCCACCTTAAATGTTTAACATTTAAAGAACATTTTGTATTACACTGTAATTACACCCCAACACCTCTCCCTCCTGCATTTGGCAAAATGTATCTTGTTATTAGGACAATATGCCTCCTCTCCAATCCAGACATACACTGAATGTACAAAACATTAAGAACACCCCCCACTTTTGCCATTGAAACAGCCTCAATTCGTTGGGGCGTGGCCTCTTCAAGGTTTCGAAAACGTTTCACAGGGATGGCGGCCAATGCGGACTCTAATGCTGAATCTGGATGGGAAATCAGTGTTTTAACCATCGGATTCCCCCACATCTTTACTCAGAGGCATTACACTACAGTCTGTAGCATACCTTTAATGGGTGGTATACATTCTGTACCTTTAATGGGTGGTATACATTCTGTACCTTTAATGGGTGGCATACATTCTGTACCTTTAATGGGTGGTATACATTCTGTACCTTTAATGGGTGGTATACATTCTGTACCTTTAATGGGTGGTATACATTCTGTACCTTTAATGGGTGGTATATATTCTGTACCTTTAATGGGTGGCATACATTCTGTACCTTTAATGGGTGGCATTTAAAATCATTTTGTTGAGGCATTGCATTCACCTAATGAAAACATTGAATTTGTGCGTTAGCATTGGTGTTACTAGCATAGTGTTATGTAGTGATGCTTCCTCTGACCTCAATCTCTCCATGCCAGCCAGAGGGTACCTGACAGAATACGAAGATGTCATCATCCAGAACTTCGCTTCAGCTTCAGCTCAGCTTCACCTCAGCTTCACCTCAGCTTCCCCTCAGCTTCACCTCAGCTTCACCTCAACTTCTCCTCAGCTTCCCCTCAGCTTCACCTCAGCTTCACCTCAGCTTCACCTCAGCTTCACCTCAGCTTCCCCTCAACTTCTCCTCAGCTTCCCCTCAGCTTCACCTCAGCTTCACCTCAGCTTCACCTCAGCCTAACCTACTCTTAGGCGTTGGCTGAGGTTACCTGGGTTTACACCTTCAGTGGTGGTGAGCTGTCTGTGAGTTAGTATATGTGCAACATGCACGTGTGTGTGTGTGTGTGTGTGTGTGTGCGTGCGTGCGTGCGTACGTGCGTGCGTACGTGCGTGTGTGCCGTGACCATAGGTAAGGAATGAATTGGTCATTTGTTTGTTCACCTGTCTGGGGTTAGTTGTTATGTATCGTATGTAACTATAATTGGCGGTGTCAACCTATCATTACAGAGACACAAAAACATGACTCTGAAGTTGTTTAGCCAGGTTATTCCCTGAGGCAGTTTCACAACATTTACCTTTTATGATGTTGGCTTTTGATTACCATGAAACGCACACCTGATACACCAACCTTTATACAGTACACACACCTGAGAAATGAAAAGGTAAACAAGGAAGGCTACACACACACACACACACGCCGCACACAGACACACACACTGCACACACCCACACACACACATAAACACACACATGCTGCACACACACACACAACGTACACACCCCACACACCCACACACACACATAAACACACACATACTGCACACACAACGCACACGCCGCACACAGACACACACATACATAAACACACACATGCTGCACACACACACACACACATGCACATGCACACACCGCACACAGACACACACACACCGCACACACATGCACACACCCACAAACACATAAACACACACATGCTGCACACACACACACAACGCATGTGCCGCACACAGACACACACACACATACACACACATACTGCACACACAACGCACACGCCGCACACAGACACACACAAACATAAACACACACATGCTGCACACACACACACACACACATGCACACACCGCACACAGACACACACACACCGCACACACATGCACACACCCACAAACACATAAACACACACATGCTGCACACACACACACAACGCACGTGCCGCACACAGACACACACACACATACACACACATACTGCACACACACACACACACACACACAACGCACACACCGCACACAGACAGATACACACACATACTGCACACACAAACCGCACACACATGCACACACCCACACACAGACATAAACACACACATACTGCACACACACACAAACGCACACACATGCACACACCCACACAGATACACACACATACTGCACACACAAACCGCACACACATGCACACACCCACACACAGACATAAACACACATAAACACACACATACTGCACACACACACACAACGCACGTGCCGCGCACAGACACACACACCGCACACACATGCACACACCCACACACAGACATAAACACACACATACTGCACACACACACACACACGTGCACACACCCACACACACACATACTGCACACACACACACACATCGCACAAGCCGCGCACAGACACACCCCCATAAGGGATCAGAACTAGGTTGTAGAAGTAGTGTAGAAATAACATATTAACAATATTGATGTTGTAGTGAGTTGAATGAATTATATTTGCCTCCATCTGCAGGCCTGAATGAAATCATGTCTGTTATAGAGGGAAGATTAAACTAAATAGGTCATCTTCAATGGCTGCTTCTTTGTGTCTGTCTGTCTGTCTGTCTGTCTGTCTGTGTACTCTCAATTATGTCATCTTAATCCTAACCTGCTTCTTCTTTTTACACAACATTTAGGCTGTCTGCTCTGTTCTGTCCTACCCTGCCCTGCTCTTCACACCTCTCCTTCAGGGGACTGACCCACACATGTGAATTTAAGCCAGTACAAACACGCACCAATGCCTCTCCCTCCTCTAATGTCTCTCTCCCCTAATGTCTCTCTCCTCCTCTAATGTCTCTCTCCTCCTCTAATGTTTCTCTCCCTCTTCTAATGTCTCTCTCCTCCTCTAATGTCTCTCTCCCTCTTTTGTCTCTCTCCTCCTCTAATGTCTCTCTCCTCCTCTAATGTCTCTCTCCTCCTCGAATGTCTCTCTCCTCCTCTAATGTCTCTCTCCTCCTCTAATGTCTCTCTCCTCCTCTAATGTCTCTCTCCCTCCTCTAATGTCTCTCTCCTCCTCTAATGTCTCTCTCCTCCTCTAATGTCTCTCTCCCTCTTTTGTCTCTCTCCTCCTCTAATGTCTCTCTCCCCTCCTCTAATGTCTCTCTCCCTCCTCTGTCTCTCTCCTCCTCTAATGTCTCTCTCCTCCTCTAATGTCTCCCTCCTCTAATGTCTCTCTCCTCCTCTAATGTCTCTCTCCTCCTCTAATGTCTCCTCCCTCCTCTAATGTCTCTCTCCTCCTCTAATGTTTCCTTCCCTCCTCTAATGTCTCCTCCCTCCTCTAATGTCTCTCTCCTCCTCTAATGTCTCCTTCCCTCCTCTAATGTCTCTCTTCTCTCCCCTTTAACTAAGAACTTGTTTTGTAAATTTCCCTGCCAGGGGAAAGGAGACCCCAAGTGGTTCCCAGTCAGCAGTGATTGTTAATGGATGAGCAGTTTCTTCCAGACAAACAGGCTTGGTCTGACTGTCTGGATTAGGGTTAGGGCTTAATCCTGTGGTTAGTGGTTAGGAATCAACTAAGTTAATATGGTCTTTACTGGGCTTCCCTGAGACACCAAGGAGCTGTCATGTTGAAATAGCCCGGGAGCTTCCCCGGGACACCAAGGAGCTGTCACGTTGAACTAGCCCGGGAGCTTCCCTGGGACACCAAGGAGCTGTCACGTTGAACTACCCCGGAAGCTTACCTGGGACACCAAGGAGCTGTCACATTGAACTAACCCGGGAGCTTCCCTGGGACACCAAGGAGCTGTCACGTTGAAGTAGCCCGGGGAGCTAACTCGCGACACCAAGGAGCTGTCACGTTGAACTAGCCCGGGAGCTTCCCGGGACACCAAGGAGCTGTCACGTTGAACTAGCCCGGGAGCTTCCTGGGACATCAAGGAGCTGTCACGTTGAACTAGCCCGGGAGCTTCCCTGGGACACCAAGGAGCTGTCACGTTGAACTAGCCCTGGAGCTTCCTCGCGACACCAAGGAGCTGTCACGTTGAACTAGCCCGGGAGCTTCCCTGGGACACCAAGGAGCTGTCACGTTGAACTAGCCCGGGAGCTTCCCTGGGACATCAAGGAGCTGTCACGTTGAACTAGCCCGGGAGCTTCCCTGGGACATCAAGGAGCTGTCACGTTGAACTAGCCCGGGAGCTATCAGCCCGGGAGCTAATCTCACAGCGGGTGGTTTCAAGATGTAACTTTCAAAACCAGGAATAATCCCCTTTTGATGCATTTCCCCATATGGACCATTTCTACAATTTACTAATAAAACAAATATCAAAAGACAGTTTTGAGTTCTAACAGGATAATAAGGTTACTACAGACTAAAGAGCTGAGGGGTCTGACCAGGATAATAAGGTTACTACAGACTAAAGAGCTGTGGGGTTTGACCAGGATAATAAGGTTACTACAGACTAAAGAGCTGTGGGTTCTGACCAGGATAATAAGGTTACTACAGACTAAAGAGCTGTGGGGTCTGACCAGGATAATAAGGTTACTACAGACTAAAGAGCTGTGGGGTTTGACCAGGATAATAAGGTTACTACAGACTAAAGACCTGTGGGGTCTGACCAGGATAATAGAGGTTACTACAGACTAAAGAGCTGTGGGGTCTGATCAGGATAATAAGGCTGTGGGGTCTGACCAGGATAATAGAGGTTACTACAGACTAAAGACCTGTGGGGTCTGACCAGGATAATATAGGTTACTACAGACTAAAGACCTGTGGGGTCTGACCAGGATAATAGAGGTTACTATAGACTAAAGACCTGTGGGGTCTGACCAGGATAATAAGGCTGTGGGGTCTGACCAGGATAATAAGGTTACTACAGACTAAAGAGCTGTGGGGTCTGACCAGGATAATAAGGTTACTACAGACTAAAGAGCTGTGGGGTCTGACCAGGATAATAAGGATGCTACAGACTAAAGAGCTGTGGGGTTTGACCAGGATAATAAGGTTACTACAGACTAAAGAGCTGTGGGGTCTGACCAGGATAATAAGGTTACTACAGACTAAAGAGCTGTGGGGTTTGACCAGGATAATAAGGCTGTGGGGTCTGACCAGGATAATAAGGTTACTACAGACTAAAGAGCTGTGGGTTTTGACCAGGATAATAAGGTTACTACAGACTAAAGAGCTGTGGGGTCTGACCAGGATAATAAGGCTGTGGGGTCTGACCAGGATAATAAGGTTACTACAGACTAAAGAGCTGTGGGGTTTGAACAGGATAATAAGGTTACTACAGACTAAAGAGCTGTGGGGTTTGACCAGGATAATAAGGTTACTACAGACTAAAGAGCTGTGGGGATTGACCAGGATAATAAGGTTACTACAGACTAAAGACCTGTGGGGTTTGACCAGGATAATACGGTTACTACAGACTAAAGAGCTGTGGGGTTTGACCAGGATAATAAGGTTACTACAGACTAAAGACCTGTGGGGTTTGACCAGGATAATACGGTTACTACAGACTAAAGAGCTGTGGGGTTTGACCAGGATAATAAGGTTACTACAGACTAAAGAGCTGTGGGGTTTGACCAGGATAATAGAGGTTACTACAGACTAAAGAGCTGTGGGATTTGACCAGGATAATAAGGTTACTACAGACTAAAGACCTGTGGGGTCTGACCAGGATAATAAGATTACTACTGACTAAATACCTGTGGGGTCTGACCAGGATAATAAGGTTACTACAGACTAAAGAGCTGTGGGGTTTGACCAGGATAATAAGGCTGTGGGGTCTGACCAGGATAATAAGGTTACTACAGACTAAAGAGCTGTGGGGTTTGACCAGGATAATAAGGTTACTACAGACTAAAGAGCTGTGGGGTTTGACCAGGATAATAAGTTTACTACAGACTAAAGAGCTGTGGGGTTTGACCAGGATAATAAGGTTACTACAGACTAAAGAGCTGTGGGGTTTGACCAGGATAATAAGGTTACTACAGACTAAAGAGCTGTGGGGTCTGACCAGGATAATAAGGTTACTACAGACTAAAGAGCTGTGGGGTTTGACCAGGATAATAAGGTTACTACAGACTAAAGAGCTGTGGGGTCTGACCAGGATAATGTTACTACAGACTAAAGCCCTGTGGGGTCTGACCAGGATAATAAGGTTACTACAGACTAAAGAGCTGTGGGGTTTGACCAGGATAATAAGGTTACTACAGACTAAAGAGCTGTGGGGTCTGACCAGGATAATAAGGTTACTACAGACTAAAGAGCTGTGGGGTCTGACCAGGATAATAAGGTTACTACAGACTAAAGAGCTGTGGGGTCTGACCAGGATAATAAGGTTACTACAGACTAAAGAGCTGTGGGGTTTGACCAGGATAATAGAGGTTACTACAGACTAAAGAGCTGTGGGATTTGACCAGGATAATAAGGTTACTACAGACTAAAGACCTGTGGGGTCTGACCAGGATAATAAGATTACTACTGACTAAAGACCTGTGGGGTCGGACCAGGATAATAAGGTTACTACAGACTAAAGAGCTGTGGGGTTTGACCAGGATAATAAGGCTGTGGGGTCTGACCAGGATAATAAGGTTACTACAGACTAAAGAGCTGTGGGGTTTGACCAGGATAATAAGGTTACTACAGACTAAAGAGCTGTGGGGTTTGACCAGGATAATAAGGTTACTACAGACTAAAGAGCTGTGGGGTTTGACCAGGATAATAAGGTTACTACAGACTAAAGAGCTGTGGGGTCTGACCAGGATAATAAGGTTACTACAGACTAAAGAGCTGTGGGGTTTGACCAGGATAATAGAGGTTACTACAGACTAAAGAGCTGTGGGATTTGACCAGGATAATAAGGTTACTACAGACTAAAGACCTGTGGGGTCTGACCAGGATAATAAGATTACTACTGACTAAAGACCTGTGGGGTCTGACCAGGATAATAAGGTTACTACAGACTAAAGAGCTGTGTAGTCTGACCAGGATAATAGAGGTTACTACAGACTAAAGATCTGTGGGTTCTGACCAGGATAATAAGGTTACTACAGACTAAAGAGCTGTGGGATTTGACCAGGATAATAAGGTTACTACAGACTAAAGACCTGTGGGGTCTGACCAGGATAATAAGGTTACTACAGACTAAAGAGCTGTGGGGTTTGACCAGGATAATAAGGCTGTGGGGTCTGACCAGGATAATAAGGTTACTACAGACTAAAGAGCTGTGGGGTTTGACCAGGATAATAAGGTTACTACAGACTAAAGAGCTGTGGGGTTTGACCAGGATAATAAGGTTACTACAGACTAAAGAGCTGTGGGGTTTGACCAGGATAATAAGGTTACTACAGACTAAAGAGCTGTGGGGTTTGACCAGGATAATATAGGTTACTACAGACTAAAGAACTGGTGGGTTTGACCAGGATAATAAGGTTACTACAGACTAAAGAGCTGTGGGGTCTGACCAGGATAATAAGGTTACTACAGACTAAAGAGCTGTGGGGTTTGACCAGGATAATAGAGGTTACTATAGACTAAAGAGCTGTGGGGTTTGACCAGGATAATAAGGTTACTACAGACTAAAGACCTGTGGGATCTGACCAGGATAATAAGGCTGTGGGGTCTGACCAGGATAATAAGGTTACTACAGACTAAAGAGCTGTGGGTTTTGACCAGGATAATAAGGTTACTACAGACTAAAGAGCTGTGGGGTCTGACCAGGATAATAAGGCTGTGGGGTCTGACCAGAATAATAAGGTTACTACAGACTAAAGAGCTGTGGGGTTTGACCAGGATAATAAGGTTACTACAGACTAAAGAGCTGTGGGGTTTGACCAGGATAATAAGGTTACTACAGACTAAAGAGCTGTGGGGATTGACCAGGATAATAAGATTACTACAGACTAAAGACCTGTGGGGTTTGACCAGGATAATACGGTTACTACAGACTAAAGAGCTGTGGGGTTTGACCAGGATAATAAGGTTACTACAGACTAAAGACCTGTGGGGTTTGACCAGGATAATACGGTTACTACAGACTAAAGAGCTGTGGGGTTTGACCAGGATAATAAGGTTACTACAGACTAAAGAGCTGTGGGGTTTGACCAGGATAATAGAGGTTACTACAGACTAAAGAGCTGTGGGATTTGACCAGGATAATAAGGTTACTACAGACTAAAGACCTGTGGGGTCTGACCAGGATAATAAGATTACTACTGACTAAAGACCTGTGGGGTCTGACCAGGATAATAAGGTTACTACAGACTAAAGAGCTGTGGGGTTTGACCAGGATAATAAGGCTGTGGGGTCTGACCAGGATAATAAGGTTACTACAGACTAAAGAGCTGTGGGGTTTGACCAGGATAATAAGGTTACTACAGACTAAAGATCTGTGGGGTTTGACCAGGATAATAAGTTTACTACAGACTAAAGAGCTGTGGGGTTTGACCAGGATAATAAGGTTACTACAGACTAAAGAGCTGTGGGGTTTGACCAGGATAATAGAGGTTACTACAGACTAAAGAGCTGGTGGGTTTGACCAGGATAATCGAGGTTTCTACAGACTAAAGAGCTGTGGGGTTTGACCAGGATAATAAGGTTACTACAGACTAAAGAGCTGTGGGGTCTGACCAGGATAATAAGGTTACTACAGACTAAAGAGCTGTGGGGTTTGACCAGGATAATAAGGTTACTACAGACTAAAGAGCTGTGGGGTCTGACCAGGATAATGTTACTACAGACTAAAGCCCTGTGGGGTCTGACCAGGATAATAAGGTTACTACAGAATAAAGAGCTGTGGGGTCTGACCAGGATAATAAGGTTACTACAGACTAAAGAGCTGTGGGGTCTGACCAGGATAATAAGGTTACTACAGACTAAAGAGCTGTGGGGTTTGACCAGGATAATAAGGTTACTACACACTAAATAGCTGTTGGGTCTGACCAGGATAATAAGGTTACTACAGACTAAAGAGATGTGGGGTTTGACCAGGATAATAAGGTTACTACAGACTAAAGAGCTGTGGGGTTTGACCAGGATAATAAGGTTACTACAGACTAAAGAGCTGTGGGGTTTGACCAGGATAATAAGGTTACTACAGACTAAAGAGCTGTGGGGTTTGACCAGGATAATATAGGTTACTACAGACTAAAGAACTGGTGGGTTTGACCAGGATAATAAGGTTACTACAGACTAAAGAGCTGTGGGGTCTGACCAGGATAATAAGGTTACTACAGACTAAAGAGCTGTGGGGTTTGACCAGGATAATAGAGGTTACTATAGACTAAAGAGCTGTGGGGTTTGACCAGGATAATAAGGTTACTACAGACTAAAGACCTGTGGGATCTGACCAGGATAATAAGGCTGTGGGGTCTGACCAGGATAATAAGGTTACTACAGACTAAAGAGCTGTGGGTTTTGACCAGGATAATAAGGTTACTACAGACTAAAGAGCTGTGGGGTCTGACCAGGATAATAAGGCTGTGGGGTCTGACCAGGATAATAAGGTTACTACAGACTAAAGAGCTGTGGGGTTTGACCAGGATAATAAGGTTACTACAGACTAAAGAGCTGTGGGGTTTGACCAGGATAATAAGGTTACTACAGACTAAAGAGCTGTGGGGATTGACCAGGATAATAAGGTTACTACAGACTAAAGACCTGTGGGGTTTGACCAGGATAATACGGTTACTACAGACTAAAGAGCTGTGGGGTTTGACCAGGATAATAAGGTTACTACAGACTAAAGACCTGTGGGGTTTGACCAGGATAATAAGGTTTCTACAGACTAAAGAGCTGTGGGGTTTGACCAGGATAATAAGGTTACTACAGACTAAAGAGCTGTGGGGTCTGACCAGGATAATAAGGTTACTACAGACTAAAGAGCTGTGGGGTTTGACCAGGATAATAAGGTTACTACAGACTAAAGAGCTGTGGGGTCTGACCAGGATAATGTTACTACAGACTAAAGCCCTGTGGGGTCTGACCAGGATAATAAGGTTACTACAGAATAAAGAGCTGTGGGGTCTGACCAGGATAATAAGGTTACTACAGACTAAAGAGCTGTGGGGTCTGACCAGGATAATAAGGTTACTACAGACTAAAGAGCTGTGGGGTTTGACCAGGATAATAAGGTTACTACACACTAAATAGCTGTTGGGTCTGACCAGGATAATAAGGTTACTACAGACTAAAGAGATGTGGGGTTTGACCAGGATAATAAGGTTACTACAGACTAAAGAGCTGTGGGGTTTGACCAGGATAATAAGGTTACTACAGACTAAAGAGCTGTGGGGTTTGACCAGGATAATAAGGTTACTACAGACTAAAGAGCTGTGGGGTTTGACCAGGATAATATAGGTTACTACAGACTAAAGAACTGGTGGGTTTGACCAGGATAATAAGGTTACTACAGACTAAAGAGCTGTGGGGTCTGACCAGGATAATAAGGTTACTACAGACTAAAGAGCTGTGGGGTTTGACCAGGATAATAGAGGTTACTATAGACTAAAGAGCTGTGGGGTTTGACCAGGATAATAAGGTTACTACAGACTAAAGACCTGTGGGATCTGACCAGGATAATAAGGCTGTGGGGTCTGACCAGGATAATAAGGTTACTACAGACTAAAGAGCTGTGGGTTTTGACCAGGATAATAAGGTTACTACAGACTAAAGAGCTGTGGGGTCTGACCAGGATAATAAGGCTGTGGGGTCTGACCAGAATAATAAGGTTACTACAGACTAAAGAGCTGTGGGGTTTGACCAGGATAATAAGGTTACTACAGACTAAAGAGCTGTGGGGTTTGACCAGGATAATAAGGTTACTACAGACTAAAGAGCTGTGGGGATTGACCAGGATAATAAGATTACTACAGACTAAAGACCTGTGGGGTTTGACCAGGATAATACGGTTACTACAGACTAAAGAGCTGTGGGGTTTGACCAGGATAATAAGGTTACTTCAGACTAAAGACCTGTGGGGTTTGACCAGGATAATACGGTTACTACAGACTAAAGAGCTGTGGGGTTTGACCAGGATAATAAGGTTACTACAGACTAAAGAGCTGTGGGGTTTGACCAGGATAATAGAGGTTACTACAGACTAAAGAGCTGTGGGATTTGACCAGGATAATAAGGTTACTACAGACTAAAGACCTGTGGGGTCTGACCAGGATAATAAGATTACTACTGACTAAAGACCTGTGGGGTCTGACCAGGATAATAAGGTTACTACAGACTAAAGAGCTGTGGGGTTTGACCAGGATAATAAGGCTGTGGGGTCTGACCAGGATAATAAGGTTACTACAGACTAAAGAGCTGTGGGGTTTGACCAGGATAATAAGGTTACTACAGACTAAAGATCTGTGGGGTTTGACCAGGATAATAAGTTTACTACAGACTAAAGAGCTGTGGGGTTTGACCAGGATAATAAGGTTACTACAGACTAAAGAGCTGTGGGGTTTGACCAGGATAATAGAGGTTACTACAGACTAAAGAGCTGGTGGGTTTGACCAGGATAATCGAGGTTTCTACAGACTAAAGAGCTGTGGGGTTTGACCAGGATAATAAGGTTACTACAGACTAAAGAGCTGTGGGGTCTGACCAGGATAATAAGGTTACTACAGACTAAAGAGCTGTGGGGTTTGACCAGGATAATAAGGTTACTACAGACTAAAGAGCTGTGGGGTCTGACCAGGATAATGTTACTACAGACTAAAGCCCTGTGGGGTCTGACCAGGATAATAAGGTTACTACAGACTAAAGAGCTGTGGGGTCTGACCAGGATAATAAGGTTACTACAGACTAAAGAGCTGTGGGGTCTGACCAGGATAATAAGGTTACTACAGACTAAAGAGCTGTGGGGTTTGACCAGGATAATAAGGTTACTACACACTAAATAGCTGTTGGGTCTGACCAGGATAATAAGGTTACTACAGACTAAAGAGATGTGGGGTTTGACCAGGATAATAAGGTTACTACACACGAAAGAGCTGTGGGGTCTGACCAGGATAATAAGGCTGTGGGGTCTGACCAGGATAATAAGGTTACTACAGACTAAAGAGCAGTGTGGTTTGACCAGGATAATAAGGCGGTGGGGTCTGACCAGGATAATAAGGTTACTACAGACTAAAGAGCTGTGGGGTCTGACCAGGATAATAGAGGTTACTACAGACTAAAGAGCTGTGGGGTTTGACCAGGATAATAAGGTTACTACAGACTAAAGAGCTGTGGGGTCTGACCAGGATAATAAGGCTGTGGGGTCTGACCAGGATAATAAGGCTGTGGGGTCTGACCAGGATAATAAGGTTACTACAGACTAAAGAGCTGTGGGGTTTGACCAGGATAATAGAGGTTACTACAGACTAAAGAGCTGTGGGGTTTGACCAGGATAATAAGGTTACTACAGACTAAAGAGCTCTGGGGTTTGACCAGGATAATAAGGTTACTACAGACTAAAGAGCTGTGGGGTTTGACCAGGATAATAAGGTTACTACAGACTAAAGAGCTGTGGGGTTTGACCAGGGTAATAAGGTTACTACAGACTAAAGAGCTGGTGGGTTTGACCAGGATAATAAGGTTACTACAGACTAAAGAGCTGTGGGGTCTGACCAGGATAATAAGGTTACTACAGACTAAAGAGCTGTGGGGTTTGACCAGGATAATAGAGGTTACTACAGACTAAAGAGCTGTGGGATTTGACCAGGATAATAAGGTTACTACAGACTAAAGACCTGTGGGGTCTGACCAGGATAATAAGATTACTACTGACTAAAGACCTGTGGGGTTTGACCAGGATAATAAGGCTGTGGGGTCTGACCAGGATAATAAGGTTACTACAGACTAAAGAGCTGTGGGGTTTGACCAGGATAATAAGGTTACTACAGACTAAAGAGCTGTGGGGTTTGACCAGGATAATAAGGTTACTACAGACTAAAGAGCTGTGGGGTTTGACCAGGATAATAAGGTTACTACAGACTAAAGAGCTGTGGGGTTTGACCAGGATAATAGAGGTTACTACAGACTAAAGAGCTGGTGGGTTTGACCAGGATAATAAGGTTACTACAGACTAAAGAGCTGTGGGGTCTGACCAGGATAATAAGGTTACTACAGACTAAAGAGCTGTGGGGTTTGACCAGGATAATAGAGGTTACTACAGACTAAAGAGCTGTGGGATTTGACCAGGATAATAAGGTTACTACAGACTAAAGACCTGTGGGGTCTGACCAGGATAATAAGATTACTACTGACTAAAGACCTGTGGGGTCTGACCAGGATAATAAGGTTACTACAGACTAAAGAGCTGTGTAGTCTGACCAGGATAATAGAGGTTACTACAGACTAAAGAGCTGTGGGTTCTGACCAGGATAATAAGGTTACTACAGACTAAAGAGCTGTGGGGTTTGACCAGGATAATAGAGGTTACTATAGACTAAAGAGCTGTGGGGTTTGACCAGGATAATAAGGTTACTACAGACTAAAGAGCTGTGGGGTTTGACCAGGATAATAGAGGTTACTACAGACTAAAGAGCTGTGGGATTTGACCAGGATAATAAGGTTACTACAGACTAAAGACCTGTGGGGTCTGACTAGGATAATAAGATTACTACTGACTAAAGACCTGTGGGGTCTGACCAGGATAATAAGGTTACTACAGACTAAAGAGCTGTGGGGTTTGACCAGGATAATAAGGCTGTGGGGTCTGACCAGGATAATAAGGTTACTACAGACTAAAGAGCTGTGGGGTTTGACCAGGATAATAAGGTTACTACAGACTAAAGAGCTGTGGGGTTTGACCAGGATAATAAGGTTACTACAGACTAAAGAGCTGTGGGGTTTGACCAGGATAATAAGGTTACTACAGACTAAAGAGCTGTGGGGTTTGACCAGGATAATATAGGTTACTACAGACTAAAGAACTGGTGGGTTTGACCAGGATAATAAGGTTACTACAGACTAAAGAGCTGTGGGGTCTGACCAGGATAATAAGGTTACTACAGACTAAAGAGCTGTGGGGTTTGACCAGGATAATAGAGGTTACTATAGACTAAAGAGCTGTGGGGTTTGACCAGGATAATAAGGTTACTACAGACTAAAGACCTGTGGGATCTGACCAGGATAATAAGGTTACTACAGACTAAAGAGCTGTGGGGTTTGACCAGGATAATAGAGGTTACTACAGACTAAAGAGCTGTGGGGTTTGACCAGGATAATAGAGGTTACTACAGACTAAAGAGCTGTGGGGTTTGACCAGGATAATAAGGCTGTGGGGTCTGACCAGGATAATAAGGTTACTACAGACTAAAGAGCTGTGGGGTTTGACCAGGATAATAAGGTTACTACAGACTAAAGAGCTGTGGGGTTTGACCAGGATAATAAGGTTACTACAGACTAAAGAGCTGTGGGGTTTGACCAGGATAATAAGGTTACTACAGACTAAAGAGCTGTGTGGTCTGACCAGGATAATAAGGTTACTACAGACTAAAAAGCTGTGGGGTTTGACCAGGATAATAGAGGTTACTACAGACGAAAGAGCTGTGGGGTTTGACCAGGATAATAAGGCTGTGGGGTCTGACCAGGATAATAAGGTTACTACAGACTAAAGAGCTGTGGGGTTTGACCAGGATAATAAGGTTACTACAGACTAAAGAGCTGTGGGGTTTGACCAGGATAATAAGGTTACTACAGACTAAAGAGCTGTGGGGTTTCACCAGGATAATAAGGTTACTAAAGACTAAAGAGCTGTGGGGTTTGACCAGGATAATAGAGGTTACTACAGACTAAAGAGCTGTGGGGTTTGACCAGGATAATAAGGTTACTACAGACTAAAGACCTGTGGGGTCTGACCAGGATAATAAGGTTACTACAGACTAAAGAGCTGTGGGGTTTGACCAGGATAATAGAGGTTACTACAGACTAAAGAGCTGTGGGATTTGACCAGGATAATAAGGTTACTACAGACTAAATACCTGTGGGGTCTGACCAGGATAATAAGATTACTACTGACTAAAGACCTGTGGGGTCTGACCAGGATAATAAGGTTACTACAGACTAAAGAGCTGTGTAGTCTGACCAGGATAATAGAGGTTACTACAGACTAAAGAGCTGTGGGTTCTGACCAGGATAATAAGGTTACTAAAGACTAAAGAGCTGTGGGGTTTGACCAGGATAATAGAGGTTACTATAGACTAAAGAGCTGTGGGGTTTGACCAGGATAATAAGGTTACTACAGACTAAAGACCTGTGGGGTCTGACCAGGATAATAAGGTTACTACAGACTAAAGACCTGTGGGGTTTGACCAGGATAATAAGGTTACTACAGACTAAAGAGCTGTGGGGTTTGACCAGGATAATAAGGTTACTACAGACTAAAGAGCTGTGGGGTTTGACCAGGATAATAAGGTTACTACAGACTAAAGAGCTGTGGGGTTTGACCAGGATAATAGAGGTTACTACAGACTAAAGAGCTGGTGGGTTTGACCAGGATAATAAGGTTACTACAGACTAAAGAGCTGTGGGGTCTGACCAGGATAATAAGGTTAATACAGACTAAAGAGCTGTGGGGTTTGACCAGGATAATAGAGGTTACTACAGACTAAAGAGCTGTGGGATTTGACCAGGATAATAAGGTTACTACAGACTAAAGACCTGTGGGGTCTGACCAGGATAATAAGATTACAACTGACTAAAGACCTGTGGGGTCTGACCAGGATAATAAGGTTACTACAGACTAACGAGCTGTGGGGTTTGACCAGGATAATAAGGCTGTGGAGTCTGACCAGGATAATAAGGTTACTACAGACTAAAGAGCTGTGGGGTTTGACCAGGATAATAAGGTTACTACAGACTAAAGAGCTGTGGGGTTTGACCAGGATAATGAGGTTACTACAGACTAAAGAGCTGTGGGTTCTGACCAGGATAATAGAGGTTACTACAGACTAAAGAGCTGTGGGGTTTGACCAGGATAATAAGGTTACTACAGACTAAAGAGCTGTGGGGTCTGACCAGGATAATAAGGCTGTGGGGTCTGACCAGGATAATAAGGCTGTGGGGTCTGACCAGGATAATAAGGCTGTGGGGTCTGACCAGGATAATAAGGTTACTACAGACTAAAGAGCTGTGGGGTTTGACCAGGATAATAGAGGTTACTACAGACTAAAGAGCTGTGGGGTTTGACCAGGATAATAGAGGTTACTACAGACTAAAGAGCTGTGGGGTTTGACCAGGATAATAAGGCTGTGGGGTCTGACCAGGATAATAAGGTTACTACAGACTAAAGAGCTGTGGGGTTTGACCAGGATAATAAGGTTACTACAGACTAAAGAGCTGTGGGTTTTGACCAGGATAATAAGGTTACTACAGACTAAAGAGCTGTGGGGTTTGACCAGGATAATAGAGGTTACTACAGACTAAAGAGCTGGTGGGTTTGACCAGGATAATAAGGTTACTACAGACTAAAGAGCTGTGGGGTCTGACCAGGATAATAAGGTTACTACAGACTAAAGAGCTGTTGGGTTTGACCAGGACAATAGAGGTTACTACAGACTAAAGAGCTGTGGGGTTTGACCAGGATAATAGAGGTAACTACAGACTAAAGAGCTGTGGGGTTTGACCAGGATAATAAGGCTGTGGGGTCTGACCAGGATAATAAGGTTACTACAGACTAAAGAGCTGTGGGGTTTGACCAGGATAATAAGGTTACTACAGACTAAAGAGCTGTGGGGTTTGACCAGGATAATAAGGTTACTACAGACTAAAGAGCTGTGGGGTTTGACCAGGATAATAAGGTTACTACAGACTAAAGAGCTGTGGGGTTTGACCAGGATAATAGAGGTTACTACAGACTAAAGAGCTGGTGGGTTTGACCAGGATAATAAGGTTACTACAGACTAAAGAGCTGTGGGGTCTGACCAGGATAATAAGGTTACTACAGACTAAAGAGCTGTGGGGTTTGACCAGGATAATAGAGGTTACTACAGACGAAAGAGCTGTGGGGTTTGACCAGGATAATAAGGCTGTGGGGTCTGACCATGATAATAAGGTTACTACAGACTAAAGAGCTGTGGGGTCTGACCAGGATAATAAGGTTACTACAGACTAAAGAGCTGTGGGGTCTGACCAGGATAATAAGGTTACTACAGACTAAAGAGCTGTGGGGTCTGACCAGGATAATAAGGTTACTACAGACTAAAGACCTGTGGGATCTGACCAGGATAATAAGGTTACTACAGACTAAAGAGCTGCGGGGTTTGACCAGGATAATAAGGTTACTACAGACTAAAGAGCTGTGGGGTTTGACCAGGATAATAAGGCTGTGGGGTCTGACCAGGATAATAAGGTTACTACAGACTAAAGAGCTGTGGGTTTTGACCAGGATAATAAGGCTGTGGGGTCTGACCTGGATAATAAGGTTACTACAGACTAAAGAGCTGTGGGGTCTGACCAGGATAATAAGGCTGTGGGGTCTGACCAGGATAATAAGGTTACTACAGACTAAAGAGCTGTGGGGTTTGACCAGGATAATAAGGCGGTGGGGTCTGACCAGGATAATAAGGTTACTACAGACTAAAGAGCTGTGGGGTCTGACCAGGATAATAAGGTTACTACAGACGAAAGAGCTGTGGGGTTTGACCAGGATAATAAGGCGGTGGGGTCTGACCAGGATAATAAGGTTACTACAGACTAAAGAGCTGTGGGGTTTGACCAGGATAATAAGGTTACTACAGACTAAAGAGCTGTGGGGTCTGACCAGGATAATAAGGTTACTACAGAATAAAGAGCTGTGGGGTTTGACCAGGATAATAAGGTTACTACAGACTAAAGAGCTCTGGGGTCTGACCAGGATAATGTTACTACAGACTAAAGCCCTGTGGCGTCTGACCAGGATAATAAGGTTACTACAGACTAAAGAGCTGTGGGGTTTGACCAGGATAATAAGGTTACTACAGACTAAAGAGCTGTGGGGTCTGACCAGGACAATAAGGTTACTACAGACTAAAGAGCTGTGGGGTTTGACCAGGATAATAAGGTTACTACAGACTAAAGAGCTGTGGGGTTTGACCAGGATAATAAGGTTACTACAGACTAAAGACCTGTGGGGTTTGACCAGGATAATACGGTTACTACAGACTAAAGAGCTGTGGGGTTTGACCAGGATAATAAGGTTACTACAGACTAAAGAGCTGTGGGGTCTGACCAGGATAATAAGGCTGTGGGGTCTGACCAGGATAATAAGGTTACTACAGACTAAAGAGCTGTGGGGTTTGACCAGGATAATAAGGCGGTGGGGTCTGACCAGGATAATAAGGTTACTACAGACTAAAGAGCTGTGGGGTCTGACCAGGATAATAA
The DNA here is from genome assembly GCF_018296145.1 of Oncorhynchus tshawytscha. Taxonomy (NCBI): domain Eukaryota; kingdom Metazoa; phylum Chordata; class Actinopteri; order Salmoniformes; family Salmonidae; genus Oncorhynchus; species Oncorhynchus tshawytscha. Next base: position 38,519,092 of record NC_056449.1, on the reverse strand, counting down.
GGTTACTACAGACGAAAGAGCTGTGGGGTTTGACCAGGATAATAAGGCGGTGGGGTCTGACCAGGATAATAAGGTTACTACAGACTAAAGAGCTGTGGGGTTTGACCAGGATAATAAGGTTACTACAGACTAAAGAGCTGTGGGGTCTGACCAGGATAATAAGGTTACTACAGACTAAAGAGCTGTGGGGTTTGACCAGGATAATAAGGCGGTGGGGTCTGACCAGGATAATAAGGTTACTACAGACTAAAGAGCTGTGGGGTTTGACCAGGATAATAAGGTTACTACAGACTAAAGAGCTGTGGGGTCTGACCAGGATAATAAGGTTACTACAGACTAAAGAGCTGTGGGGTTTGACCAGGATAATAAGGTTACTACAGACTAAAGAGCTCTGGGGTCTGACCAGGATAATGTTACTACAGACTAAAGCCCTGTGGGGTCTGACCAGGATAATAAGGTTACTACAGACTAAAGAGCTGTGGGGTTTGACCAGGATAATAAGGTTACTACAGACTAAAGAGCTGTGGGGTCTGACCAGGATAATAAGGTTACTACAGACTAAAGAGCTGTGGGGTTTGACCAGGATAATAAGGTTACTACAGACTAAAGAGCTGTGGGGTTTGACCAGGATAATAAGGTTACTACAGACTAAAGACCTGTGGGGTTTGACCAGGATAATACGGTTACTACAGACTAAAGAGCTGTGGGGTTTGACCAGGATAATAAGGTTACTACAGACTAAAGAGCTGTGGGGTTTGACCAGGATAATAGAGGTTACTACAGACTAAAGAGCTGTGGGATTTGACCAGGATAATAAGGTTACTACAGACTAAAGAGCTGTGGGGTCTGACCAGGATAATAAGATTACTACTGACTAAAGACCTGTGGGGTCTGACCAGGATAATAAGGTTACTACAGACTAAAGAGCTGTGGGGTTTGACCAGGATAATAAGGCTGTGGGGTCTGACCAGGATAATAAGGTTACTACAGACTAAAGAGCTGTGGGGTTTGACCAGGATAATAAGGTTACTACAGACTAAAGAGCTGTGGGGTTTGACCAGGATAATAAGGTTACTACAGACTAAAGAGCTGTGGGGTTTGACCAGGATAATAAGGTTACTACAGACTAAAGAGCTGTGGGGTTTGACCAGGATAATAGAGGTTACTACAGACTAAAGAGCTGGTGGGTTTGACCAGGATAATAAGGTTACTACAGACTAAAGAGCTGTGGGGTTTCACCAGGATAATAAGGTTACTACAGACTAAAGAGCTGTGGGGTCTGACCAGGATAATAAGGTTACTACAGACTAAAGAGCTGTGGGGTTTGACCAGGATAATAAGGTTACTACAGACTAAAGAGCTGTGGGGTCTGACCAGGATAAAGTTACTACAGACTAAAGCCCTGTGGGGTCTGACCAGGATAATAAGGTTACTACAGACTAAAGAGCTGTGGGGTTTGACCAGGATAATAAGGTTACTACAGACTAAAGAGCTGGTGGGTCTGACCAGGATAATAAGGTTACTACAGACTAAAGAGCTGTGGGGTCTGACCAGGATAATAAGGTTACTACAGACTAAAGAGCTGTGGGGTCTGACCAAGATAATAAGGTTACTACAGACTAAAGAGCTGTGGGGTTTGACCAGGATAATAAGGTTACTACACACTAAATAGCTGTTGGGTCTGACCAGGATAATAAGGTTACTACAGACTAAAGAGATGTGGGGTTTGACCAGGATAATAAGGTTACTACACACTAAAGAGCTGTGGGGTCTGACCAGGATAATAAGGCTGTGGGGTCTGACCAGGATAATAAGGTTACTACAGACTAAAGAGCTGTGGGGTTTGACCAGGATAATAAGGCGGTGGGGTCTGACCAGGATAATAAGGTTACTACAGACTAAAGAGCTGTGGGGTTTGACCAGGATAATAAGGTTACTACAGACTAAAGAGCTGTGGGGTCTGACCAGGATAATAGAGGTTACTACAGACTAAAGAGCTGTGGGGTTTGACCAGGATAATAAGGTTACTAAAGACTAAAGAGCTGTGGGGTCTGACCAGGATAATAAGGCTGTGGGGTCTGACCAGGATAATAAGGCTGTGGGGTCTGATCAGGATAATAAGGCTGTGGGGTCTGACCAGGATAATAAGGTTACTACAGACTAAAGAGCTGTGGGGTTTGACCAGGATAATAGAGGTTACTACAGACTAAAGAGCTGTGGGGTTTGACCAGGATAATAAGGTTACTACAGACTTAAGAGCTGTGAGGTTTGACCAGGATAATAAGGTTACTCGAGACTAAAGAGCTGTGGGGTCTGACCAGGATAATAAGGTTACTAGAGACTAAAGAGCTGTGGGGTCTGACCAGGATAATAAAGTTACTACAGACTAAAGAGCTGTGGGGTCTGACCAGGATAATAATGTTACTACAGACTAAAGAGCTGTGGGGTCTGACCAGGATAATAAGGTTACTACAGACTAAAGAGCTGTGGGGTCTGACCAGGATAATGTTACTACAGACTAAAGAGCTGTGGGGTCTGACCAGGATAATAAGGTTACTAGAGATTAAGAGCTGTGAGGTTTGACCAGGATAATAAGGTTACTACAGACTAAAGACCTGTGGGGTCTGACCAGGATAATAAGGTTACTACAGACTAAAGACCTGTGGGGTCTGACCAGGATAATAAGGTTACTACAGACTAAAGAGCTGTGGGGTTTGACCAGGATAATAAGGTTACTACAGACTAAAGAGCTGTGGGGTCTGACCAGGATAATAAGGCTGTGGGGTCTGACCAGGATAATAAGGTTACTACTGACTAAAGAGCTGTCGGGTTTGACCAGGATAATAAGGCTGTGGGGTCTGACCAGGATAATAAGGTTACTACAGACTAAAGAGCTGTGGGGTTTGACCAGGATAATAAGGTTACTACAGACTAAAGAGCTGTGGGGTTTGACCAGGATAATAAGGCTGTGGGGTCTGACCAGGATAATAGAGGTTACTACAGACTAAAGAGCTGTGGGGTTTGACCAGGATAATAAGGCTGTGGGGTCTGACCAGGATAATAAGGCTACTACATACTAAAGAGCTGTGGGGTCTGACCAGGATAATAGAGGTTACTACAGACTAAAGAGCTGTGGGGTTCGACCAGGATAATAAGGCTGTGGGGTCTGACCAGGATAATAAGGTTACTACAGACTAAAGAGCTGTGGGGTCTGACCAGGATAATGTTACTACAGACTAAAGAGCTGTGGGGTCTGACCAGGATAATAAGGTTACTACAGACTAAAGAGCTGTGGGGTCTGACCAGGATAATAAGGTTACTAGAGACTAAAGAGCTGTGGGGTCTGACCAGGATAATAAGGTTACTAGAGACTAAAGAGCTGTGGGGTCTGACCAGGATAATAAGGTTACTACAGACTAAAGAGCTGTGGGGTCTGACCAGGATAATAAGGTTACTACAGACTAAAGAGCTGTGGGGTCTGACCAGGATAATAAGGTTACTACAGACTAAAGAGCTGTGGGGTCTGACCAGGATAATAAGGTTACTAGAGACTAAAGAGCTGTGGGGTTTGACCAGGATAATAAGGCTGTGGGGTCTGACCAGGATAATAAGGCTGTGGGGTCTGACCAGGATAATAAGGCTACTACTGACTAAAGAGCTGTGGGGTCTGACCAGGATAATGTTACTACAGACTAAAGAGCTGTGGGGTCTGACCAGGATAATAAGGTTACTAGAGATTAAGAGCTGTGAGGTTTGACCAGGATAATAAGGTTACTCGAGACTAAAGAGCTGTGGGGTCTGACCAGGATAATAAGGTTACTAGAGACTAAAGAGCTGTGGGGTCTGACCAGGATAATAAGGTTACTACAGACTATAGAGCTGTGGGGTCTGACCAGGATAATAAGGTTACTACAGACTAAAGACCTGTGGGGTCTGACCAGGATAATAAGGTTACTACTGACTAAATAGCTGTCGGGTTTGACCAGGATAATAAGGCTGTGGGGTCTGACCAGGATAATAAGGTTACTACAGACTAAAGAGCTGTGGGGTTTGACCAGGATAATAAGGTTACTACAGACTAAAGAGCTGTGGGGTCTGACCAGGATAATAAGGCTGTGGGGTCTGACCAGGATAATAAGGCTGTGGGGTCTGACCAGGATAATAAGGCTGTGGGGTCTGACCAGGATAATAAGGTTACTACAGACTAAAGAGCTGTGGGGTTTGACCAGGATAATAGAGGTTACTACAGACTAAAGAGCTGTGGGGTTTGACCAGGATAATAAGGTTACTACAGACTTAAGAGCTGTGAGGTTTGACCAGGATAATAAGGTTACTCGAGACTAAAGAGCTGTGGGGTCTGACCAGGATAATAAGGTTACTAGAGACTAAAGAGCTGTGGGGTCTGACCAGGATAATAAAGTTACTACAGACTAAAGAGCTGTGGGGTCTGACCAGGATAATAATGTTACTACAGACTAAAGAGCTGTGGGGTCTGACCAGGATAATAAGGTTACTACAGACTAAAGAGCTGTGGGGTCTGACCAGGATAATGTTACTACAGACTAAAGAGCTGTGGGGTCTGACCAGGATAATAAGGTTACTAGAGATTAAGAGCTGTGAGGTTTGACCAGGATAATAAGGTTACTACAGACTAAAGACCTGTGGGGTCTGACCAGGATAATAAGGTTACTACAGACTAAAGACCTGTGGGGTCTGACCAGGATAATAAGGTTACTACAGACTAAAGAGCTGTGGGGTTTGACCAGGATAATAAGGTTACTACAGACTAAAGAGCTGTGGGGTCTGACCAGGATAATAAGGCTGTGGGGTCTGACCAGGATAATAAGGTTACTACTGACTAAAGAGCTGTCGGGTTTGACCAGGATAATAAGGCTGTGGGGTCTGACCAGGATAATAAGGTTACTACAGACTAAAGAGCTGTGGGGTTTGACCAGGATAATAAGGTTACTACAGACTAAAGAGCTGTGGGGTTTGACCAGGATAATAAGGCTGTGGGGTCTGACCAGGATAATAGAGGTTACTACAGACTAAAGAGCTGTGGGGTTTGACCAGGATAATAAGGCTGTGGGGTCTGACCAGGATAATAAGGTTACTACAGACTAAAGAGCTGTGGGGTCTGACCAGGATAATGTTACTACAGACTAAAGAGCTGTGGGGTCTGACCAGGATAATAAGGTTACTACAGACTAAAGAGCTGTGGGGTCTGACCAGGATAATAAGGTTACTAGAGACTAAAGAGCTGTGGGGTCTGACCAGGATAATAAGGTTACTAGAGACTAAAGAGCTGTGGGGTCTGACCAGGATAATAAGGTTACTACAGACTAAAGAGCTGTGGGGTCTGACCAGGATAATAAGGTTACTACAGACTAAAGAGCTGTGGGGTCTGACCAGGATAATAAGGTTACTACAGACTAAAGAGCTGTGGGGTCTGACCAGGATAATAAGGTTACTAGAGACTAAAGAGCTGTGAGGTTTGACCAGGATAATAAGGCTGTGGGGTCTGACCAGGATAATAAGGCTGTGGGGTCTGACCAGGATAATAAGGCTACTACTGACTAAAGAGCTGTGGGGTCTGACCAGGATAATGTTACTACAGACTAAAGAGCTGTGGGGTCTGACCAGGATAATAAGGTTACTAGAGATTAAGAGCTGTGAGGTTTGACCAGGATAATAAGGTTACTCGAGACTAAAGAGCTGTGGGGTCTGACCAGGATAATAAGGTTACTAGAGACTAAAGAGCTGTGGGGTCTGACCAGGATAATAAGGTTACTACAGACTATAGAGCTGTGGGGTCTGACCAGGATAATAAGGTTACTACAGACTAAAGAGCTGTGGGGTTTGACCAGGATAATAAGGTTACTACAGACTAAAGACCTGTGGGGTCTGACCAGGATAATAAGGTTACTACAGACTAAAGAGCTGTGGGGTTTGACCAGGATAATAAGGTTACTACAGACTAAAGAGCTGTGGGGTCTGACCAGGATAATAAGGCTGTGGGGTCTGACCAGGATAATAAGGTTACTACTGACTAAAGAGCTGTCGGGTTTGACCAGGATAATAAGGCTGTGGGGTCTGACCAGGATAATAAGGTTACTACAGACTAAAGAGCTGTGGGGTTTGACCAGGATAATAAGGTTACTACAGACTAAAGAGCTGTGGGGTTTGACCAGGATAATAAGGCTGTGGGGTCTGACCAGGATAATAGAGGTTACTACAGACTAAAGAGCTGTGGGGTTTGACCAGGATAATAAGGCTGTGGGGTCTGACCAGGATAATAAGGCTACTACATACTAAAGAGCTGTGGGGTCTGACCAGGATAATAGAGGTTACTACAGACTAAAGAGCTGTGGGGTTCGACCAGGATAATAAGGCTGTGGGGTCTGACCAGGATAATAAGGTTACTACAGACTAAAGAGCTGTGGGGTCTGACCAGGATAATGTTACTACAGACTAAAGAGCTGTGGGGTCTGACCAGGATAATAAGGTTACTACAGACTAAAGAGCTGTGGGGTCTGACCAGGATAATAAGGTTACTACAGACTAAAGAGCTGTGGGGTCTGACCAGGATAATAAGGTTACTACAGACTAAAGAGCTGTGGGGTCTGACCAGGATAATAAGGTTACTAGAGACTAAAGAGCTGTGGGGTTTGACCAGGATAATAAGGCTGTGGGGTCTGACCAGGATAATAATGCTACTACAGACTAAAGAGCTGTGGGGTCTGACCAGGATAATAAGGTTACTACAGACTAAATAGCTGTGGGGTCTGACCAGGATAATAAGGTTACTACAGACTAAAGAGCTGTGGGGTCTGACCAGGATAATAAGGCTGTGGGGTCTGACCAGGATAATAAGGCTGTGGGGTCTGACCAGGATAATAAGGCTGTGGGGTCTGACCAGGATAATAAGGCTGTGGGGTCTGACCAGGATAATAAGGCTGTGGGGTCTGACCAGGATAATAAGGCTGTGGGGTCTGACCAGGATAATAAGGCTGTGGGGTCTGACCAGGATAATAAGGCTGTGGGATCTGACCAGGATAATAAGGCTGTGGGGTCTGACCAGGATAATAAGGCTGTGGGGTCTGACCAGGATAATAAGGCTGTGGGGTCTGACCAGGATAATAAGGCTGTGGGGTCTGACCAGGATAATAAGGCTGTGGGGTCTGACCAGGATAATAAGGCTGTGGGGTCTGACCAGGATAATAAGGCTGTGGGGTCTGACCAGGATAATAAGGCTGTGGGGTCTGACCAGGATAATAAGGCTGTGGGGTCTGACCAGGATAATAAGGCTGTGGGGTCTGACCAGGATAATAAGGCTGTGGGGTCTGACCAGGATAATAAGGCTGTGGGGTCTGACCAGGATAATAAGGCTGTGGGGTCTGACCAGGATAATAAGGCTGTGGGGTCTGACCAGGATAATAAGGCTGTGGGGTCTGACCAGGATAATAAGGCTGTGGGGTCTGACCAGGATAATAAGGCTGTGGGGTCTGACCAGGATAATAAGGCTGTGGGGTCTGACCAGGATAATAAGGCTGTGGGGTCTGACCAGGATAATAAGGCTGTGGGGTCTGACCAGGATAATAAGGCTGTGGGGTCTGACCAGGATAATAAGGCTGTGGGGTCTGACCAGGATAATAAGGCTGTGGGGTCTGACCAGGATAATAAGGCTGTGGGGTCTGACCAGGATAATAAGGCTGTGGGGTCTGACCAGGATAATAAGGCTGTGGGGTCTGACCAGGATAATAAGGCTGTGGGGTCTGACCAGGATAATAAGGCTGTAGGGTCTGACCAGGATAATAAGGCTGTGGGGTCTGACCAGGATAATAAGGCTGTGGGGTCTGACCAGGATAATAAGGCTGTGGGGTCTGACCAGGATAATAAGGCTGTGGGGTCTGACCAGGATAATAAGGCTAACCTAACTTCCATTGTGTTGCATTTGGCTTTCCTTGGTATCTTCACGTGTAACAAAATGAGTTGGTTGAAAGATAACTGCTTTGTTTCAATAGGTGGAAATTAGCCATACCTATTGGATTAATTCATTCATTATGGATTGTATGTTACTTTGAACGACTGACTGTTTTGAACGTGCTCTCCATTCACTCCTTACTGGTCCTTGTACGTCATTCGTGTCAGCGGGTGAGCTGATACCACGTGTACCTACCAAATGGCTATTCCATGTATAGTGCACTACTTTTGACCAGATCGCTATGAGTCTTGGTCAAACCTAGTGCACTATACAGGGAATAGGGGTATGCCATTTGGGACACAGTCGTGCAGATGGACTATTAACGCCCTAACTCTTTAACAGGAAGTGGAAGGGCTGCGTGTCAGATAGGGTTTCCTGTTAGAAAGAACACTGAATATTATTACTCTTTTTTTTTTTTGCACGCATTTTGTTGTTGTTTGTGTTGGTACATTGCTTTGTGGCCTGATTGATTTATGTTACATAATCATGTCACATGTAAAGGCAGGTCGCTATATTGATCTTGTATGAACACTTGGTTGTGTGAAATACCTAAACGTTTGGTGTTGATCTGTTAACTCTAAGGGCAGATACTGAATTGGTCCAAAAAAATGTACTTTGATGTAACTTAGATAAACATGCAATCTAATCGTAGCTTATCAATGTGTCAGTAAGAACACATTGTGTGTTGACATTAGCGCTCTATACTGGACTGACAACAGTAGCATTTTACATTTTATTTTACCAGGTAAAAGGTACAGGTAAAAGGTACAGCAATGACCTGGGGAATAGTTACAGGGGAGAGGAATGAGCCAATAGAACGCTGGGGATGATTAGGTGGCCATGAGGACCGGAGGTTAAAACCCTTACTCTTTCGATGAGCGTCATGAGATCTTTAATGACCACAGAGAGTCAGGACACCCGTTTAACGTCGCATCCGAAAGGTAGCACCCTACACAGGGCAATGTCCCCAACAACTGCCCTGGGGCATTGGGATATTTTGTTTTGACCTGGGGAAAGGAGAACCACCTACTGGCCCTGCAACATAATTTACCAGCAGCATCTGGTCTCCCATCCAGGAACCAACCAGGACTAACCCTGTTTAGCTTCAGAGGAAAGCCAGCACTGGGAAAACTGCTGGTGTGAAGTGCATAATCTATGAATGGGGTTTTGGGAAAATGTGTTGTAGTACTACAATTCTACCACTAGTGGTGCTCTAACCCCTCTCTTCAGCCCCCTGGGTGAATACAGGTGTTCTGTCCCTTTCTGCAGAACAAAAACCCCACACAGCCTCCCTCCATTGGCAGCAAATCAGTAGAATTAGCCAGTGGACTCTCAGGCCCCTACAACTTGCCAACTAAACACCCATTTGCAGAATATCCCACAGATCAGTGAGAAAGATATTTGACGTACGTGACTCCGTCGATTCAGTAGTAGTTCAAGTACACACGCAGATCCTCTCTGTCGAAAGGTAGTTACTGTATTAAACAACAGTAGGCTGTATATAACAGTACTGACATTTTTAATGTCTCGACTATATGAAATGCCTGTAAGTCATATACAGTAACAGCGAGGTAGAAGGTACCAGTAAAGATATTGTTTTACTTGTGGTTATTTCAATGAGTTAGGCGTAGTGTGCCTTGCCTCTCTGAAGTCATGGCATCACACCAAGAACACTAAAGCTGTTTTTATTCATCCCAGTTAATAATAAGCCCGTAGAAAGCTGTACATAATTATCCTGCCGTTTAGATTTCCCTAAAGGTACATCCCAATTATTACCTTCGCCCCGACGGCCTAATTAATGGTTGAGAAATATGTGTGTAATTATTCATTTAGTTTCAGAACAAGGTATTTGCACAAACGGTGTGGTGCTGAACGTGACACTGAAGAAAAATAACAACATAGATATTCTGTAGTGTTTGATAAATACTGAAGGAGCTGCTAATATACTTTAGTTCACATTGCATTCAGTTGGATCTGAAGTTAGCAGTAATTGTAGGGTGTAAGGCACTATGGAAAATAATAACTCCAGGGGGTTTTACCATCACGCTGTAGGACTGCGTGAGACATGGAGAGAGGGAGAGAGAAGGTGTGTGAGTTAGTGACAGAGTGATAGAGAAGAGAAAAGGGTGATAACTAGTCAGTCGTACCACTGAATGCATTCAACTGAAATGTGTCTTCCACATTTAACCTAAACCCCTCTGAATCAGAGAGGGGCTGCCGTAATCGACATCCACGTCTTGAGACAGAGATACATTTATCGCAGTACAAAGCGTCACGTGAACGTAACAGTACTGTGCTCCTGTTTCCCTTCATGACCCACTTTGTAGTAGAAGGTGTACAAGACACTCACCAGATTCAGTGTTAAATAACAAGGATGAGGAATGCTAGCAAATCGTTTTTCTCCGTCTGAAATCAACAACAATTACTGTCTTGAATAATGACGATGTCACTGACCCTATCGACATTTAGGGAGAGGGACTCCAACCTATTATCCAATGTATGGTAGTAACCGAAAGCATGGATTAAAGTAGACGTTTTTTGTGGGTGACGTGGAATCTATCTACATTTTTTATGTATTATATTTGCAAATGGATTTTTCAGTAGGCTTGTGGAAAACTGATTCATATGGCTCTCGTTGCAATCCTCTCTGAAGAAGATATTAAGACTTTGTTTAAAGATCAATGTTAGTATGTCTGTGTTCTGCTGCAGCAGAATGAAGACACAAGTCCTGGTCCAAGTTAAGACCTCCTTTGGTTCCAAAGACATTCTGTTATTTTGTGCTATTTTTGTTATTGTTGATCAAACATGCATGTTAGCAATACTGCCAACAATTCTGCAACAGAATCGTGACAAGTTGCGAGCTAAGTTCCAAGCCAAGTCCATTGGTTCCAGACATTCCGTCTCCTTGTGCTCCTTGTTCTCTTCATATGAAGTGGTTGTGGCTTGTTCCTTTAGTGTTTTTTTTTCATAGCCTTTTGTTCTGGGCGTGCGCCAGTGACCGTACTTTGAACCAGCAGCTGGAACAGGGCTGTACAGCCAAAGATAGCTGAAGTGTTGTTTTTGCTTTCTCTGCAGGTCTATGACCGACTCTATGCCAAGCGGCTGCTAACTAACGCCAGCGTCAATCCTGCCCATGTTGCCAAGCAAGTGACTCTGAGACCCGCACTCCCTCTCAGCCCCACAACAGCAACGGACTCTCCTACGTTGCATCCCAAATGGTACCTTATACCCTATGTAGTGCACTACTTTCACTACTTTCACCAACTTCAAAAGTAGCACACTATGTAGGGAATAGGGTGTGATTTGAGATGCAGTCCTAGTCCTAGTATGACCTGCAGGGGCTCTGACTAACTGATATTTAGAACAACTGACTGGCTGTTGACTGGCTGGCTGCTAGCTGGCTCTGACTAGCTGCTAGCTGTAATGACTGGCTGGCTGCTAGCTGGCTCTGACTAGCTGCTAGCTGGCTCTGACTAGTTGCTAGCTGGCTCTGACTAGCTGCTAGCTGGCTCTGACTAGTTGCTAGCTGGCTCTGACTAGCTGCTAGCTGGTGCTGACTAGCTGCTAGCTGGTGCTGACTAGCTGCTAGCTGTAATGACTGGCTGGCTGCTAGCTGGCTCTGACTAGCTGCTAGCTGTAATGACTGGCTGGCTGCTAGCTGGCTCTGACTAGCTGCTAGCTGGAATGACTAGCTAGTTGGCTCTGACTAGCTAGCTGGCTCTGACTAGCTGCTAGCTGGAATGACTAACTAGCTGGCTCGGACTAGATGCTAGCTGTAATGTCTGGCTGGCTGCTAGCTGGCTCCGACTAGCTGCTAGCTGGAATGACTAGCTAGCTGGCTCGGACTAGCTAGCTGGCTCGGACTAGCTGCTAGCTGGAATGACTGGATGGCTGCTAGCTGGAACGACTGGCTGGCTGTTTGTTCCAGACACTCAACTTTGGCCACACCCTCACAGTTCCACACAAATGTTATTTGTGTCTGCTTGATGAGTTCAGCAAGAAGTCATTGTTTAGTCTTGGGAGGACTGCTCTATCACACCAACCACAAACCCCACACATATGCATATGTTTGGTCAGCCTGTACAGTCATTATTCTCTATTTCATAACAACATCTGTTCTCATATTCCCTTTCACCTTGCATTGGTTTGCACCTCGCTCTTGTTGACAGTGATATGTCCTGTTTACAAGTCATAACTTGTGACTATTTGGACATAGAGTCAGATTCTATCATCTATGTGTAAGGCTTAATATTGTAGGTTACTATGATCATATTTACATCTGTTTGCATACATTACAATTCAACATTACCTCAGTAGTTAACCCAGCAGTAAACTTGGTAGAAAGGAAATGATTTCTTGGAGAACAACAACGTACTACAGCCTTCCATTATGACTTTCACCCATTGATGTTGTTATCACAGGAAAACAAGCATGATAAATACCTTAGCGTTTATAAATAGAGTTAATAGAAGTTGCCTGTTAATCCCCAAAAACAAAAGTTTAGTACCCAGAACAAAGATTAAGATCAAAGAGAACTTTATTTCCAAAACATTTTGCAGTATGTTTACCTGTTTCTAATGTTGTTTTCACAGTCGACTGGATGTTGCTTTCCATGATTTTAGCTCTAAAAATAATGTTCTATTTTCCCATAAGAAAACGACCTGGTGCTAACAGACACCATATGTCCTTTCTCCACCTTCTTCATATGTACTTGTTTCCCAAATGGCACCCTATCCCCTTTTTAGTGCACTAGGACCCATTGCCTCTGTTCAAAAGTAGTATACTATTTAGTGAATAGGGTGCAATGTGGGATGGAAGTCTTACTTACTGCCAAGTCAACAGTTGTGTTTTAGAGAGTCAGGCGAGTTCACGGGAAAGAACGCCAGTTCATAATGAAACGACCTGCTTGATTTGAATTTTTTAATAAGAATAGGTCAAAAGTGAAAACACTGTGTCAAAATGGGTTTACAGTTTAGGTTGTGGCAAAGGTTAGACAATCGTACACTAATATACATGTTTGGTACTGAAGTAAAAAAAACATTTAAAAAATGGCTTCTCAATAGTCTTTTTAGATGTGCTACAATTCTGTCAATGATTTTTGTTGCTATTCACCATACTGGTACAATATTGTCTTCAAGACACTGGCATGTCTTGTCATCCTATACTATACTATAAGACCTATCCTGTAGAAACGCTCAGCCATTACCCAATCTAGCAGTAGCTTTATAACTGTTGAGGTGGGAACCGTGTGTGTAATTCCTGATGAGACGTCTCAACACAGGGTTACGCAGGTAACCGACGTGTATTTGGTTAGTATGTCACAGCAGACAAAGCTCTATTCAACTGTACATTATTAAACACTTGTAATTAGCATGCATTACAATTGGTTAATCAAATTTAGTGTCAAATGTTTACAGATTAATTATGTGACAATTATGTGTGTTTTCTGAAGTACAGAAAGACTGTCATCTGGGTAGGGTTTCAGAAAGTTATATACGCTGAATATCTGTTTTGAAAACTAGGCCGAGGGGATTCAAATCAGGAAAGTAGAGCAAAAGCAAGATATTTTTGTTCCAGACAATTTTATCTTTATTTAACTAGGCAAGTCAGCTAAGAACAAATTCTTATTTTCAATGAGGGCCTAGGAACAGTGGGTTAACTGCCTTGTTCAGGGAAGAAAGACAGATTTGTACCTTGTCAACTCGGGGATTAGAACTTGCAACCTTTTGGTTACTAGTCCAACGCGCTGAACACTAGGCTATCCTGCCGCCTCTACACTCTAACCACTTGGCTACCCTGCCGCCTCTACACTCTAACCACTAGGCTACCCTGCCACCCCTACACTCTAACCACTAGGCTACCTGCCGCCTCTACACACTAACCACTAGGCTACCTGCCGCCTCCACACTCTAACCACTAGGCTACCTGCCGCCTCTACACTCTAACCACTAGGCTACCCTGCCGCCTCTACACTCTCACCACTAGGCTACCCTGCCGCCTCTACACTCTCACCACTAGGCTACCTGCCGCCCCTACACTCTAACCACTAGGCTACCTGCCGCCTCTACACTCTAAAACTTGGCTACCTGCCGCCCTACACTCTAACCACTAGGCTACCTGCCGCCTCTACACTCTAACCACTAGGCTACCTGCCGCCCCTACACTCTAACCACTAGGCTACCTGCCGCCTCTACACTCTAACCACTTGGCTACCCTGCCTGTCCTGATGAGCTGTAAAACAGCAGAGACATGGGTTGAACCCTAAATGGAACTCTATTCCCTTGCACCCTAAATGGCAACCTATTCCCTTGCACCCTAAATAGAACCCTATTAACTTGCATCCTAAATGGCACCCTATTCCCTTGCACCCTAAATAGAACCCTATTCCCTTGCACCCTAAATGGCAACCTATTCCCTTGCACCCTAAATAGAACCCTATTCCCTTGCACCCTAAATGGCAACCTATTCCCATGCACCCTAAATAGAACCCTATTAACTTGCACCCTAAATGGCACCCTATTCCCTTGCACCCTAAATAGAACCCTATTAACTTGCACCCTAAATGGCAACCTATTCCCTTGCACTCTAAATGGCAACTTATTCCCTTGCAACCTAAATAGAACCCTATTCCCTTGCACCCTAAATGGCAACCTATTCCATTGCACTCTAAATGGCAACCTATTCCCTTGCACTCTAAATGGCACCCTATTCCCTTGCACTATAAATGGCAACCTATTCCATTTAAAGTGTCTCTACTTTTGACCAGAGTAGGGTTGCAAAATTCCCTGGTTTTCCTAAAATCTTGGTTGGAGGATTCCTGGTATAGGGAGGAAACCGGCATTCCTCCAACCAGGATTTCTGAGAAACCAGGATGAGAAACCAGGATGAGAAACCAGGGTTTCTGAGAAACCAGGATGAGAAACCAGGATGTGAAACCTGGGTTTCTGAGAAACCAGGATGAGAAACCAGGATTTCTGAGAAACCAGGATGAGAAACCAGGACATTTATTGAAAGTTCCTGGAGTTTTGCAACTCTAAATCAGAGTATTATGGGGCTCTGGTCAAACGCAGTGCACTATAAAGTGAATAAGGTTCATTTGGGACGTAGGCCTGGGAAGCTATCCTGGACACAAACAGTTTGGTCGAATGTAGAATGTAAAACCATATGGGATCTCTAAGCACTGTATAAAGCTCATATGGTGAGCAGAAGCAGGAGAACTCAGCTCTGCAAATGGGAGCTAAAGTAATCCCTGATTCAGGGCCCTAATTCAACTTTAACTGCTGTGTTGCCATTTTTTATTTTTTTTTGTAATGGAAAAAAAACACCCACTCCTTCAGCGAGGGGGATGGGTGTGGCCGGGTGGGCGAAGGTTCCAAAGGGGATGTGGCCGTGGAACAGGATATAGAGTTTATTGTGATTATGAATTGGGACTGTTCCCACCTGTAATGGGGAAAATGGCTGTAATGAATGTATTCACCTATTGTACACCTTCATTCAGCATGTGTAATGAATGAACAACGGATCAGGTCATTTTGTTCTGTTTAGACATCTGTTGGCTGTCATAACTTGGACTGAATGGGTTTACCTTTTCTAAATCAAGCTTGAAACTCTCAACACCCTGTTATCCTCTGGGCCAGACACAATGTTTTGTCCCTGCCAGGAATAGAGACTTACACACATAGCGGTAGATGCCAAAAAGACAAACATTTATTTATTTAGCTACATTTGTTAGTACTTGTGTTGTGAATAGTTACAATCTCCATGTAATCCGTTCATACGGTATGCAGCTTCAAATCAGTATAACGTCACGCACGTACCTATGTTATGTCACCTCATAGATGCAATCTGTGTTATTTTCTATTCCTTTCGAACTGGATGTTAGACACAATTAAGCCATCTTCTTCCACCCCTTCTTCCAATCTAGGCACATTGTAAAAACACGTGTCAAGTTTATTTTACCATTTCATTTTGACCTCCAGACCTCTGTCTCCAGAGACATAAGATGTGTGATGATCCGGTCAGATCGGATATAAATACAACTGACACATTGACATATTTGTAAAAGGCATTAGGTCCAGTGAATCAAGCGTCCTACCCAAAACGGCATCCTATTCTCTAATTAGTGCACTACTTTTGAATAGTGCCCATACGGGTTCTGGTCAAAAGTAATACACCATCAATTTAACTAGGCAAGTCAGTTAAGAACAAATTCTCATTTATTCTGACTGCCTACCCAGGGTCAATTGTGCGCCGCCTTATGGGAGTCTCAATCACGGCCGGTTGTGATACAGCCTGGAATTGAACCAGTGTCTGTAGTGACGCCTCTAGCACTGAGATGCAGTGCCTTAGACCGCTGAGCCACTCAGGAGCCATGCATTTTAGGTTGAAGACCAAGGTTGATCCAGCCAGGTCCCAAACATTCTATAGACACACAGTTACCATGAAATGTCAAAGTTTTTAACAGGTTAGTATATTTGTAACAGATGTGTCCAGTCATACATTTGCAGTTTTCCATCTTACCGTAACAGGGTCGATTCTTTATACGTGCACGCACTGGTGGAATTATGGAATTGATAGAATCAGTGATTCTTAAAGTAGAATCGCTGAATGGGCTGACTGGAACTTCTGAACTAGTGGGGAGGGAGCCAATGAAATTCCATGTTGTTGAGAGGATGTCATCTTCACTGGAAAAATAACGTTATGGCACCCCAGGCACAAATTGAAATGTCTTTTCCTCCTCCCTTTACAAAAACAAAACATTTACTGCACTTTTCCGATACGTGGATCTATCTCATAAATAGGTAAACATATACATAACAAACCCAATATGTGGAGCAAATGACTGGATTGTTTTCATTTTAATTAATGGTGTAAAAAAAAATATGAATGAATGTTGTAATGATCCTGAAGAAACAAACGTGTTTATTACTACGTAATACTCATAATGTTACCCTGTTATTTCTTAGGAAATACCTGGTTATTTGTGAACTGTTAGTCTGCATCTGCATGGAGTTGAATTCTGCAGAGTTGGAGGATTAGAACAAGATGATGTAGTAACACAAGCCTAACTGGCCCAGGTCTCCACCTTGGGTGACTGTGAAATGGGTCATTTTGGCAGGATGGGGGTGTATGAATGAATTAACCTTTTTTTCTCTCTCTCTGTCTGTCTGTCTCTGTCTCTCTCTCTCTCTCTCTCTCTCTCTCGCTCTCGCTCTCGCTCTCTCTCTCTCTCTCAGGCTGAACAGCATCCCTCACAAGCAGTGGTGTGACTCTCTAACACCAAATATAGAAACTGTTGACGCAATGAGCCCATTTTTAGAACTCAAAACGTAAGCAAGTGGAATGCTCTGTGGTCTGCTGGAGTGGCTTGACTCTGTTGAACAGTTAATCACCCCGGTCGAAGACGAGGGTGAGGGGCTGAGAAAATGATGACTTCATGACAAACTGATCACTGTGTCAGTCTGCTGTAGGCATCTGTAGGTCGCCGCCTATGGAAACATTGATGAGGGAGGATTAGTCGTGTATTTCTAGTGTAAATGATGAAACAGTAGCCGACACCTAGTAACATGCCTTGCAATGAAAACATCTCTCTCTAAACATACTTCCAGTGGGTTAGCCGGCCTCAGCAGAAGCTTTAATCAATGCAATGAATGAATAGATGGATTTGCGTTTGATAATGTTACATGTGAGGTAATAAGTAGGTAAGTGAACAGATACAGAAACAAAAAATGAAGTGTTTATTTTATTTTCTTACTCCAGTACATCTTTAAGTTTTCTAGTTTGTTGTGTATGTTTTTTACACCGTTGGTTAATTAACTGCTATCACGTCTTTCAGATGAACACCACAAAGTACAAGCTAGATCAGACAGATCACACAGTGTTCTTTCTCTCAACTTCCTCTTTTAGGAACCCACTCATTGTCCACAGACTCCGTCACCATGGCGACTGAGTCGTCAACACTCCGAGAGAGAAAAAAAAAAAAGTATATTGTTGTCACATCAGAGCACATCACAAGAGAGGAAAACTCAAACTGACGGAGTCTATAGATACTCGAACAGCCTGTCCCTTTCAAAGATGTCAGGGTCCTTTAACTGTCCGGCCAGCCGACACACGGACAGACAGTGAGTTGTGTCTGTTAAACACACGAAGGGGATTTGCACTTAACCTTTTATGGAGTGTCACTCAGTGGTAGTTAACAGGCGGGGTAGAGGAGGGGATGAAGGCACGCCGTTGTAACTCTGTCTGGTCTGGCAGTCTTCCTGAATTGACTCAGGGGCTTTCCCAGTGTTCTGTGTTGGACACCTGGGTTCAAATAGTATTTATTTTTTATTATAATTTTATAATTTTATAATTTAGCTGTGCTTGATTTAGCTTCGCCGGCGCAACAGACCAAATCAAATAGCACTAAAATAACAGATCTCACCTATCTGTCACTCAAAGCAGAATAAAGCAAACATATTTGAAAGATATCAAATACTATGTGAACCCAAGTTATTGGTGCTGTCCAAGACACTGTAACTCTCTCCCCAGCAGTCAGGCCAGCCCTTTTCCCCAGACAAGCAGGGCAGGGGAACCCAAGGTGGTTGGCCACTTGTAAGGCTTGTACTGATTATAAGTCAGGCCCTGTGTTAATTGGGTTAGTGTTGACAGCCAAGAGCTATTCAATCCACTGTACCGCCCAATGACTGATGCTGAGGTAAATAGAATGTGTCCCAAATGGCACCCCATTCCCTATATAGTGCACTAGATTTTAACCAGAGCCCTATGGAACCTGGTCAAAAGTAGTGCACTATAAGTAGGGAATAGGTGGTCATTTGGAACTCAGCCTAGGACCTTTCCCAACCCCCTACTCACGGTACCCTTCCGGACAGTCCCGCTGGCCGGTGACTTTCAGGACAGCAGGAAACAGTGTGACGGAGGAGAGCTTGTTAAGGTAAACATGAATAATGGAACCCTGCAACTCACTGTTGGCTTGTGCCATCAAACCCTTGGAACTTATCCAGAACAGCAGAGTACATGCCCATCTCTCCCGAAAATATCTGAACCCCCCCTCTTCAAAGACTATTTTAAATAATCCCACAGCACACCCTCACCACCCTTCCCCCGCCCATTTATTTTGTGCCTTTGGTGAACTAACACTCACACTTGACTTTTCTCCTCCTACTAACTCTGACTTTTCTCCTCCAACTAACTCTGACTTTTCTCCTCCTACTAACTCTGACTTTTCTCGTCCTACCAACTCTGACTTTTCTCCTCCTACTAACTCTGACTTTTCTCCTCCTACTAACTCTGACTTTTCTCCTCCTACTAACTCTGACTTTTCTCCTCCTACTAACTCTGACTTTTCTGCTCTCCTACTAACTCTGACTTTTCTCCTCCTACTAACTCTGACTTTTCTCCTCCTACTAACTCTGACTTTT
Source organism: Oncorhynchus tshawytscha (assembly GCF_018296145.1). Classification (NCBI taxonomy): domain Eukaryota; kingdom Metazoa; phylum Chordata; class Actinopteri; order Salmoniformes; family Salmonidae; genus Oncorhynchus; species Oncorhynchus tshawytscha. The sequence continues at coordinate 38,499,688 of NC_056449.1, read as the reverse complement.
CTCCTCCTACTAACTCTGACTTTTCTCCTCCTACTAACTCTGACTTTTCTCCTCCTACTAACTTTGACTTTTATCCTCCTACTAACTCTGACTTTTCTCCTCCTACTAACTCTGACTGTGTGTGTGTGTGTGTGTGCACGTGTGTGTGTGTGTGCCCCCATCCATGTGTGTTTGCATGCTTGCCTGTACGCTAACAGGTCTTCCAAAGAGATGAAAGAAATGGGTACTGTATTATCTGAGTGATAGACAAAATATTCAGAATGGAGGATTTGACCTTATAGATAATGGGTACCTCTCCAGCAATGGAATAAATGATACAAGTGACCTTCACAAATGCATCTCAAATGGCAACCTATGCCCTTGATAATCCCTGAAGAACAGTAGTGCACTCTTTTAGGGCATAGGGTTGCCATTTGGGACGAACACTGCGTCCCCCACATCCTGCTCAAAGGAAGCATTTTATGTTCCTTGGCAGGTACCTGAGATTAGCAAGGGGCTTTGTCTTTCTGACCATTGAGAGAGAGAGAGAGAGAAAGAGAGAGAGACAGAGAGAGAGAGAGAGAGACAGAGAGAGACAGAGAGAGAGAGAGAGAGAGAGAGAGAGAGACAGAGAGAGAGAGAGAGAGAGAGAGAGAGAGAGAGAGACAGAGAGAGAGAAGAGAGAGAGAGAGAGACAGACAGAGAGAGAGAGAGAGAGAGAGAGAGAGAGAGAGAGAGAGAGAGAGAGAGAGAGAGAGAGAGAGACAGAGAGAGAGAGAGAGAGAGAGAGAGACAGAGAGAGAGAGAGACAGACAGACAGACAGACAGACAGACAGACAGACAGACAGACAGACAGACCACCACCTTCATTAAGAAGAAAGACAATAATCAGGGGCTACATGGTGGGTATGGATACAGACATGGACCCATTTTGACACAGCTCAAATAAACAATGTGTGTCTGCAAAACTTTTTTGCAACATCTATTTCCAAACATTTATTTGTGAGATGTGTAATCAGTATAACGTATGTCAGTAACACAGTATTAGAAAAAATGTGAGTGATACAGTTGTCTGGCGTAATGTTCTCTTGAAAGGTAGTTCTCAGTATCTCGCCACACACTGTTGCTATGGAGTGCCCTAGCTACTGTTGTGTTGTGATCTGTTACTAGGCATGACTTTAGAATACTTTCCTGTTCAACCCTGTGACTCAGAAGAAGAGAGGGAAGGACTGTCATAGCACCCACAGGCATCCATGCAGTACTGAAGGAATCCCTCCCTAAGTTTGTCTGCATGAATAAATCTCTAAGCAACCCGTTTACCATCCAGACAACAATAACAACAATACATAGTATTTCTAATACCAAAATTACCCTATTTCCTACAAATGGCCCTGTGGGCCCTGGTCAAAAGTAGTGCCCTAAAAAGCCTTAAAAACACTCCAATTAGTTTTCTGCAAACCCCCAGGAGGAGACCTCTCTGACAGAGGAAAGCAGTGTGAATTTAAAGTCTCTCCAAGTGGAGGTTAGTGTGCAGTGGAGGCTTCCTGTGTAGTATTGGACCCATATGGTACCGAGCCTCTACACCACTTCATGACATCGGTGCAATTATTGCCACGTCTCAAGAGGGCTGTGTTACACTTCTCCCGTCAGTTCTTGTTAACCCGTGTATGAAGTTAATTTCTAAACTTATTGGAAGAAAAGCAAGCAGTGAGTAAATCCTGGGGAGCTGGTTCAGTTCTACTTTAGCTAGTAGCTAGCATGTTGTTAGCTGGTTCAGCTCTACTTTAGCTAGTAGCTAGCATGTTGTTAGCTGGTTCAGCTCTACTTTAGCTAGTAGCTAGCATGTTGTTAGCTGGTTCAGCTCTACTTTAGCTAGTAGCTAGCATTTTGTTAGCTGGTTCAGCTCTACTTTAGCTAGTAGCTAGCATGTTGTTACGTGTGGCTAAAGGCCCACTGGGTAATCTATCTCTGTCTGGCTATTTACATTTCCATCTGTTTGCTCTCTGAGAGACCACACACACACAAACACGCTCGCTTCTTCAACCTCTGGAGGCCGTAGACTTATGCAACCCCATTGCAGTTATGTGATAACAGGTAGGTATGCGAGCCTTGTGGGGTTTATGTGCTTATCTGACTCATGTATTCCAGGTGAATGTGGAATCCTCTCCTAAAACTGATTTCTGCTTACAGAAGCTCCAATACAGTCTAGTGTAGTCACTAGAATAACAGGTTATAACCTCTTTAAATGTAACCAAATGTAAAGGGAAATGTAATCCATGTATTCCCCAAAAGTAATTATATATCATGAGAGGGTCATAAACAGTAACTAGTAATGCTGCATACTCTAAGAATGGTTTGAATTGACCTTGTCTGGTCATTTGTTTTATAAATTGCTGAGGTGTAGTCACTTTTTAAGGACACAACCTCAAGTACACAGTACAAAAATGATTAAAAAATATATAAAAATATGAAATATTGAGGCTTGAAACGACTTTTTTTTTCAACATTTAGTATAATGAATTTATAAAACAACTAACTATAAGATGTAACGTTCCCGTATAACTGTAAAAATGCATTTTTTGTGTGTATTTATTGGTAGAGAAAATGTGCATACATTCTAAAGGTTTCTCTTGATCAAAATGTCTGCCGCCTTCTCTGTGAATGTCTCACAGAGCTTGGCTTGACTTGGCTTCCCGAACTCGTTAGGAACTTGCCTTTCATCTCATATTCATTTTGTCCATCTATGGTAAACAGAAAGTAATTTCTCTTTCAAATCTATGAATTATTTTAGATGAATGGCTTTAAATCGATCTCTGAATGTGCTACGGCGACGAAACCATCATATATCCTGCTGAGTTACGATGTTAGGATTCCAGGCATATGTGTTGTCAGTGGCTGTGGCGTGGAGTTCAGACTGGAGTCGATGGACAGTTGGGAGAGCGAATGAAATGGTAGGAGGGACATCCCAGATTCAAGTGGTGTCAGATTGCACATCCTGGATTAATTTACCCCACTCTCTGCTAATTACTGGATTACATCATTAATCTGTTCAACGCGGATTGTCATATAAACTACAGTGGCAGGTGAATGACAGGCTTAATGACACAGAAATTGCATGGCCTCCACTTAACATGCACTGCACGGGGCTCCTGAGTGACGCAGCAGTCTAAGGTACTGCATCTCAGTGCTAGAGGCGTCACTACAGACACCTTGGTTCCATTCCAGGCTGTATCACATCCGGCCGTGATTGGGAGTCCCATAGGGCGGCGCAGAATTGGCCAAGCGTCGTCCGGGTTAGGGTTTGGCTGGGGTAGGCCGTCATTGTAAATAAGAATTTGTTCTTAACTGACTTGCCTAGTTAAATAAATAAACCAGTAACTTCCCAGATGATCACAGGGAATGGCAGATCAGTAATGTCACATACAGGGCAAGGCAGACAAGTAGCTACATAGACAAACACAGGACCAGTAACTTCACAGGCAGACCAGTAACTTCATAGACACAAACAGGGCCAGGCAGACCAGTAATTTCATAGACACAAACAGGGCCAGGCAGACCAAGTGGTGTCAAATTTCACATCCTGCTGTACACAGGCAGAAGAGACGTTCTCCTGTGTCCATGGGAACCAGGTCTACCGCTCAATGCAAGCCATTTTTATCTACGGTGAACACAGATCGATTTATAAGCAAAAATGTTGGTCGGAACCGGTACCAGAACCACGCAAGTCCCCTGTTTACATCTAAGAGGAACAGGAACCTCCAATACTCAAAAAACGACTGATAATAGATGGGTGAAATGCAGTTTAGGCCTAAATGTCCTTTAGAAACGGCACTAAAAACAATAAGTAGCCAAGTGTATTAAACAGCCCCATTTGAGTCAACAAATTCATGACCCTTTATGATAACACATTTTTAGTCTAGTGTAGTCACTAGAACAATAGGCTATATAACCCTGTCCTTTCTGATATATATATATAATATATATATATAATATAATATATATATATTTCACGCTGACGTATCATAGGTGGAAATGTTGCACCCTATTCCCCATTTGGGGAAATGCTTTTGACCAGAGCCTAAACAGGGAATAGGGTGCCCCGTCTGTCTGGGTCTAGTCTGTAATATTTGTTGTGTGGCGTGGTATTGTCCCACAATGTAGGGGATACCTAGTCAGTTGCACAACTAAAATGTGTCTACTGCATTTAACCCAACTGATTCAGAGATATTTGTAGGGGGGGGTGTTGCCTCTATGGACATCATCAGCACCCCAAGAGCAGGTGTTGTTGGGGATTACCTGCCTTGCTCAAGGGGAGACAGCAGATTTATCCAATTTACCAGGTTGGGGATTTGAACCAGTAACCTTTTGTTTACTAGCCTAAATGCACTTAACCGCTAGGCTACCTGTGGCCTAATGTATTTAGCGGGTTGTGGGTCCAACCCTGTGATTACCGCCCTGGTCGTAAACATCAGCCTCAGTCTCTTTAGGTCACTAGTCCAACATTGTGTTCCAAATGGCACCCTATTCCCTATGTAGTGCACTACTTTAGACCAGGGCCAATAGGGAATAGGGTGCCATTTGGGACAAAAAAGACATGACTTGTTTTTTGAACAATCTGAAATGGTGAATACGTAATATGAACCCTGTTTTGCAACGGTCGGTCTGTGTGTCTGAGAATGTCCTGGAGCTAATATCTTACCCCACCATAGCAAGAACAGCACTTCGTTATTTATTCACTTACTTAAAGCTAGAATCCTTCGTTGCTACATCCATTTTGGACTGAATGACATAAACCCATTGATTGTTGAAGAATATAACTTGTGAATGCCTCATGAGCTTAGTTCATCTTTCATACCCCATCTGAACCCAAAACATAAGCTTGTTTTACTCCCATGTTTGTACACTATGTCAATGTATAGCCTCAAAATGTCAAAACTATAATTGTTATATCATGGATGGTCAGTCCTTGCATCCCTAGCTCTGTCTATGAATTTGAGTAAATTTCTCCAAGCCAATCTCTCTTCTTCTTTTTTTTTTATACCAAAACAGAAGTGGGGAATCCACTCAGTTATTGTTTCAATTAAGGACTCTAGCCTTAATCCTCTTTATTCCTATGTGGAGTGTAAAACGTTTTTCCATAAGACTGGATCATTATTAGAATTAGTTCTCTTTTGCTGATCCTCATTATTTAGGTGCATCCCAAATGGCACCCTATGCCCTATATAGTGCACTAGTTTTGACTAAGGGACCCTGGTCAAAAGTACTGCACTATGTAGGAAATAGGATGCCATCCTAGATGTTGATGATAAACATTGCATTTGACTCAGGATTAAGTTAGCCAGTTAGTTTGATGATGCACGAATAAAAGCCCTGCTGCCGTTGGTTATGTAATTGCTTGTAAATGGTTTGTAAAAACATAATGAAGCGATGCTGGCCATTACTGCTGATTTCATTTGGATGATTCAGTTACATCCGTGGGCTGTAACTGAATCCTTTTATTCCCATCACTAACAGCTATCAGCAGGGTCTGCAAGCTGAGACATGCAATGTATTGTATATGTGACTGAACCTACGTAATATATAACATGGTAACTATAAATAGGGCCAATAGTTGCATAACGACAGCTCTTTACAATGCTGATTACAACTGAGATTTAGGCTCCTCGTTTTTATTGAGGTTTGTATTTGCCTTTTCTATTCCACCCTGCTAGACGATAAACGTAGCAATCAGTTAGCCTCGCAGCAGTAATGCACCGTAGCAATCAGTTAGCCTCGCAGCAGTAAAGCACCGTAGCAATCAGTTAGCCTAGCAGCAGTAAAGCACCGTAGCAATCAGTTAGCCCAGCAGCAGTAAAGCACCGTAGCAATCAGTTAGCCTCACAGCAGTAATGCACTTTAGCAATCAGTTAGCCTCGCAGCAGTAATGCACCGTAGCAATCAGTTAGCCTAGCAGAAGTAAAGCACCATAACAGTTAGCCTCGCAGCAGTAAAGCACCAGAGCAATCAGTTAGCCTAGCAGCAGTAAAGCACCATATCAGTTAGCCTAGCAGCAGTAAAGCCCCTTATCAGTTAGCCTAGCAGCAGTAATGCACCATAGCAATCAGTTAGCCTAGCAGCAGTAATGCACCGTAGCAATCAGTTAGCCTCGCAGCAGTAAAGCACCATAGCAATCAGTTAGCCTAGCAGCAGTAAAGCACCGTAGCAATCAGTTAGCCTCACAGCAGTAAAGCACCATAGCAATCAGTTAGCCTCGCAGCAGTAAAGCACCATAGCAATCAGTTAGCCTAGCAGCAGTAAAGCACCATAACAGTTAGCCTCACAGCAGTAAAGCACCATAGCAATCAGTTAGCCTAGCAGCAGTAAAGCACCATAGCAATCAGTTAGCCTAGCAGCAGTAATGCACCATAGCAATCAGTTAGCCTAGCAGCAGTAATGCACCGTAGCAATCAGTTAGCCTCGCAGCAGTAAAGCACCATAGCAATCAGTTAGCCTCGCAGCAGTAAAGCACCGTAGCAATCAGTTAGCCTAGCAGCAGTAAAGCACCGTAGCAATCAGTTAGCCTCACAGCAGTAATGCACTTTAGCAATCAGTTAGCCTCGCAGCAGTAATGCACCGTAGCAATCAGTTAGCCTAGCAGCAGTAAAGCACCATAACAGTTAGCCTCGCAGCAGTAAAGCACCATAGCAATCAGTTAGCCTAGCAGCAGTAAAGCACCGTAGCAATCAGTTAGCTTCGCAGCAGTAAAGCACCATATCAGTTAGCCTCGCAGCAGTAAAGCACCATATCAGTTAGCCTAGCAGCAGTAATGCACCATAGCAATCATTTAGCCTAGCAGCAGTAAAGCACCATCTATTTCAACCATTACACACCTTCATTGTCAGAGATAGTCATGAATGCTTGTGTGTTTACATCTCAGGGAGATATCAGGGAGTAATTGTTAATGTGTTAGTACTGCAGTCAGCTCCCTGTCAGACTCAATTGGGGTTCGCTCCAAATCAGCAATGTAAAGGGACTAATTTTGTGCTTCAGTTGCACTTCTTCACTTTTATGAAATATCTTTGTCGTTGGATCGCCAGACAGCTCTGACTGATGTGAAGGATACCTTTCTCTAGAACTTACCTCCACATGCGAAATGGTTGAAAACAAAGAGGTTTTGATGGTCTGCATTTTAAAAATGCAGATTTCTGAAAGCTAATGATGACTAAGAGAGTGATGACTCTGAATTTCCCTCGGTTTCGTTATCAGTCTCTGTCACGCTCATTTTAAATTTAACGCCTTGGCACTGTCTCCTTGGTTACGGTGGCCAAGGATATACCAAACAAAGACGAGAGAAACTGACTAAAAGCCAGAGTAGAGGGGACATCACATTTATATATACAGCATACTTATTACCATAGTCATTGTTAACGGGACAGTAATACTGCAATCATTTACCAGAATATGATTCAAAGCAAACAAAGCTGGATTTGTTTCAGATTAACTCTTGTAGTAGAATCAAAAGAAGATTAAACAAGAAAATAAGATTGTATTATTATTATTATTTATCACCATTCATTAATCCATATGAAACAAAAATGTATTCTCCTGTACACAACCCCTCTGATATACACACACAAACAAACACACACCAACATACACACACACCAACACACATTATGTTGGAGAGACTGGAGCCCACATACACACCAACATTAGGTTGGAGAGACTGGAGCCCACATACACACCAACACTATGTTGGAGAGACTGGAGCCCACATACACACCAACATTATGTTGGAGAGACTGGAGCCCACATACACACCAACATTAGGTTGGAGAGACTGGAGCCCACATACACACCAACATTAGGTTGGAGAGACTGGAGCCCACATACACACCAACATTATGTTGGAGAGACTGGAGCCCACATACACACCAACAGTATGTTGGAGAGACTGGAGCCCACATACACACCAACATTAGGTTGGAGATTGGAGCCCACATACACACCAACATTAGGTTGGAGAGACTGGAGCCCACATACACACACCAACATTATGTTGGAGAGACTGGAGCCCACATACACACCAACATTATGTTGGAGAGACAAGCCCACATACACACCAACATTATGTTGGAGAGACAAGCCCACATACACACCAACATTATGTTGGAGAGACTGGAGCAGAACGTGTTGAGCTGCAGTGTTCAGCGGTACTGTGTTCCTTGGCCATGGTTCAAGGGAAGCAGGGAAATCTTTTCTGTTCCCAGGCCTTGTTGACCACGGGGTAGCAGATAGGTCACGCCCTAATCACCAATGGAAATCCAGCTCAGTCACAGATGTGTGTCAGAGGGAGACTTAGAGGTGGTGGCCTCGGCACTGGCCCCGGCTCTGGCCCCGGCTCTGGCTCTGGCTCTGGCTCTGGCCCCGGCTCTTGCTCTTGCTCTGGCTCTGGCTCTGGCCCTGGCTCTGGCTCTGGCCCCGGATCTGGCCCCGGCTCTGGCTCTGGCCCCAGCTCTGGCTCTCGATCTGGCTCTCGATCTGGCTCTCGATCTGGCCCCGGCTCTTGCTCTGGCTCTGGCCCTGGCCCTGATTCTGGCTTTGGCCCCGGCTGGGCCCAGGCTCTGTCTCTGTCTCTTGCTCTGTCTCTGACTCTGGCCCTGGCTCTGGCCCCAGCTCCGGCTCAGGCTCTGGCCCCGGCTCTGGCCCCGGCTCTAGCTCTGGCTCCTTCCCGGGCTCTGGCTCTGGCTCTGGCTCTGGCCCCGGCTCTCGCTCTGGCTCTGGCCCCGGCTCTGGCTCTGGCCCCGGCTCCGGCTCTGGCTCTGGCCCTCGGCTCTGACTCCGGCTCTGGCTCTGGCTCCGGCTCTGGCTCTGGCCCTCGGCTCTGACTCCGGCTCTGGCTCTGGCTCCGGCTCTGGCTCTGGCCCTGGCTCCGGCTCTGGCCCACATACACACCAACATTAGGTTGGAGAGACTGAGCCCACATACACACACCAACATTATGTTGGCTCTGGCCCACATACACACCAACATTAGATTGGCTCTGGCCCTGGCACTGGCATTATGTTGGAGAGACAAGCCCACATACACCCAACATTATGTTGATGGCCCTGATTCTGTCTCTGGCCTCGAGCCCCGGCACCTCACCAAGCTGATACACACATAAATCAAATTAAATTTCATTAGTCTCATGCGCCGAATACAACAGGTGTAGACCTTAGAGTGAAATGCTTACTTACGAGCCCCTAACCTACAATGCAGTTTTAAAAAATATGGATAAGAATAAGAGATAAAAGTAACAAGCATTTAAAGAGCAGCAGTAAAATAACAATAGCGAGACTATATACAGGGGGGTACCGATACAGAGTCAATGTGTGGGGGCACCGGTTAGTTGATCTAGTATGTACATGTAGGTAGAGTTATTAAAGTGACTGTGCATAGATGACAACAGAGAGTAGTAGTGGTGTAAAGAGGGGGTGGGGGGACACTGCAAATATTCTGGGTAGCCATTTGACTAGATGTTCAGGAGTCTTATGGCTTGGGGGGGAGAAGCTGTTTAGAAGCCTCTTGGATCTAGACTTGGTGCTCCGGTACCGCTTGCCATGCGGCAGCAGAGAGAACAGTCTATTACTGGGGTGGCTAGAGTTTTTGACCATTTTTAGGGCCTTGCTCTGACACCTCCTGGTATAGAGGTCCTGGATGGCAGGAAGCTTGGCACCTGTGATGTACTGGGCCGTTTGCAGTTGCCGTACCAGGCAGTGATGCAACCAGTCAGGATGCTCTCGATGGTGCAGCTGTAGAAACTTTTGAGGATCTGGGGACCCTTGCCAATTCTTTTCAGTCTCCTGAGGGGGAATAGGTTTTGCATGCCATCTTCACGACTGTCTTGGTGTGCTTGGACCATTTTAGTTTGTTGGTGAAGTGGACACCAAGGAACTTGAAGCTCAACCTGCTCCACTGCAGCACTGTGGATGAGATTGGGGGCGTGCTCGGTCCTCTTTTTCCTGTAGTCCACGATAATCTCCTTTGTCTTGATCACGTTGAGAGAGAGGTTGTTGTCCTGGCACCACACGGCCAGGTCTCTGACCTCCTCCCTATAGGCTGTCTCGTCGTTGTCGGTGTAATGACTGTTTTGGAGTCGTGCCTGGCCGTGCAGTCATGATAGAAATGGGAGTACAGTAGGGGACTGAGCACGCACCCCTGAGGCGCCCCTGTATGAGGATCAGCGTGGAGGATGTGTTGTTACCTACCCTTACCACCTGGGGGTGGCCCGTCAGTAAGTCCAGGATCCAGTTGAAGAGGGAGGTGTTCAGTCCCAGGGTCTTTAGCTTATTGATGAGCTTCGAGGGCAGTATGATGTTGAACACTGAGCTGTAGTCAATGAATAGCATTCTCACATAGGTCTATTGATCAGCGCAGTACACGTCCTGGTAATCCACCTGGCCCTGCCGCCTTGTGAATGTTGACCTGTTTAAAAGGTCTTACTCAGATCGGCTGCGGAGAGCGTGATCACACAGTCTTCCGGAACAGCTAGTGCTCTCATGCATGTTTCAATGTTATTTGCATTGAAGCGAGCATAGAAGTTGTTTTGCTTGTCTGATAGGCTCGTGCCACTGGGCAGCTCTTGGCTGTGCTTCCCTTTGTAGTCTGTAATGGTTTGCAAGCCCTGCCACATCCGACGAGCATCAGAGCCGGTGTTGTAAGTCTCGATCTTGGTCCTATATTGATGGTTTGCCTGTTTGATAGTTCATCGGAGGACATAGCAGGATTTCTTATAAGCTTCCCGGTTAAAGTCCCACTCCTTGAAAGTGACATCTCAGTGAGGATGAGGATGCTGCCTGTAATCCATGGTTTCTGGTTTGGGTATGTACGTACGGTCACTGGCATCTGCTTCCTTTGACCACTTTTGATTGATCTAGTCACTGGTGCTTTCTGCTTTCATTTTCGTTTCTAAGCAGGAATCAGGAGGAAAGAATTATGGTCAGATTTGCCAAATGGAGGACGAAGGAGAGCTTTGTATGCGTCTCTGTGTGTGGAGTATAGGTGGTCCAGAGTTATTTTTCCTCTGGTTGCACATTTAACATGCTGATAGAAATTTGGCAAAACAGATTTAAGTTTCCCTGCATTAAAGTCCCCGGCAACTAGGAGAGCTGCCTCTGGGTGAGCGTTTTCTTGGTTGCTTATGGCATAATACAGCTCATTCAATGCTGTCTTAGTGCCAGCCTCTGACTGTGGTGGTATGTAAACAGCTACAAAGAATACAGATGAAAACTCTCTCGGTAGGTAGGGTGGTCTACAGCTTATCATGAGATACTCTACCTCAGGCGAGCAATAGTTCGAGACTTCCTTAGATATCGTGCACCAGCTGTTATTTACAAAAAATACATAGTCCCCCGCCCCTTGTCTTACCAGACGCCGCTGTTCTATCCTGCCGGTACAGCGTATAACCAGCCAGCTGTATGTTGGTATTGTCGTCGTTCAGCCACGACTCCGTGAAGCATAAGATGTTACAGTTTTTAATGTCCCGTTGGTAGTTTAATCTATCGCATAACTCGTCGATTTTATTCTCCAAAGATTGCACGTTTGCTAGCAGAACGGAAGGAAGTGGGGGTTTATACGATCGCCTATGAATTCTCAGAAGGCAGCGCGACCTTCGGCCCCTCGTTCTCCGCCTCCTCTTCACTCAGATCACGGGGATCGGGGCCTGTTCCCGAGGAAGCAGTATATCCTTCGCATCGGGCTCGTCAGAGTCGTGAAAGGAAAAAAGGATTCTGCTAGTCCGTGGTGAGTAATCGCAGTCCTGATGTTTAGAAGTTATTTTCGGTCATAAGAGATGGTAGCGGCAATGTTATGTACAAAATAAGTAAAAATAACAAGTTACCAAAAACGCAAATAAACAAACAAAAAAACACAATCGGCTGGGGGCACGTTAAACGTCTGCCTTCTTTTCCAGCACCATCTTATGGGCCCTAAGACGTGGCTGTTGAATCCTATGGCGTCCAACAGACTATATGGAGACTCTTATGGGGTCTGAAGCCACCTCTCAAGGCTAGGGTAAAGTCTGCCTTGACGCTACTCTCACAGATTGTAGGCTAGCAGTCAACCCTTCCACTAGACAAGTGCATTATGGTTAAAAGACCAGACAATAGTTACAAAAATTACATAATAAAACTACAGTAGCGTTAAGTAACTTGAAGGATCATATCTTCTTCAATAAACAAACACAAGTCACCTGAATAATGGGAAAGCAACATCGACATACGCAGATGTGCGTTATGCAAACGTGGTTACTTTACTTAATCTAATATAAACTCTGGGTTATAGAGTTTAAACCCAGGGCAAGCCACAGCTGAGTAAACACACAATGATGCCTTGAAGCAGTCTGGGATCACCGTAGCTTCCCTCTGTGTGCTCTGTGTGCTGCCTGGGGTTAGGTTTAACTCACACCATTAGGCCCAGTAGGAGAAGACTCCAGATGTGTGTGTGTGTGTGTGTGTGTGTGTGTGTGTGTGTGTGTGTGTGTGTCAGTGTCAGTGTCTGTGTCTGTGTCTGTGTCTGTGTCTGTGTGTTATATCAGCAGATTAGAATGTGCTGCTGGAACACAGTGGTAGATCTCAGAGTGGTTATGGACATCTACACATTGTAACCATCTCTATTCTTGTGTCACAAGGTGTTCTGTGGGATAACAATAAAACATAAAGAATTCTGGTTAATGTGGCATGCCAAGTATGATATGGAATTGTAAAGGTCTACTCTGCTTCCATTCCTTTATGTCCCGTCTACGATGTTTATATGGGGTTTATGTACTTTGCCAGTTCTCCAGATTGCCTTCTCTCAAGATGAACTGTTTCACTTCTGCTTTAAACCATATTTCCCATATTTCCAAAACCAGCATCCACACTGTTCTACAGTATATCAGAACCCCAACAGTCAATCAGACCACAGCATCCACACTGTTCTACAGTATATCAGAACCCTAACAGTCAATCAGACCACAGCATCCACACTGTTCTACAGTATATCAGAACCCTAACAGTCAATCAGACCACAGCATCCACACTGTTCTACAGTATATCAGAACCCTAACAGTCAATCAGACCACAGCATCCACACTGTTCTACAGTATATCAGAACCCCAACAGTCAATCAGACCACAGCATCCACACTGTTCTACAGTATATCAGAACCCCAACAGTCAATCAGACCACAGCATCCACACTGTTTTACAGTATATCAGAACCCCAACAGTCAATCAGACCACAGCATCGACACTGTTTTACTGAACCCCAACAGTCAATCAGACCACAGCATCCACACTGTTTTATCAGAACCCCAACAGTCAATCAGACCACAGCATCGACACTGTTTTACAGTATATCAGAACCCCAACAGTCAATCAGACCACAGCATCACACTGTTTTAAGTATATCAGAACCCCAACAGTCAATCAGACCACAGCATCACACTGTTTTACAGTATATCAGAACCCCAACAGTCAATCAGACCACAGCATCGACACTGTTTTACAGTATATCAGAACCCCAACAGTCAATCAGACCACAGCATCCACACTGTTTTACAGTATATCAGAACCCTAACAGTCAATCAGACCACAGCATCCACATTGCTACAAAGCACATTTTCAGAAGATTTTCAGTTTAAATGAACCTTTATTTAATAGGCAGGTCAGTTAAAATGATTGTCGTAACCTTGCACATAGCCTCGATAGTGGTGCCCCCGTGTGTATACAGTCAAGTTATCGTTACTCATTGTGTATTTATTATTAATTTTATTATTACGTGTTTTAGTTTTCTATTATTTCTCTAATTTCTTTCTCTCTGTGTTGTTGGGAAGGGGCCCGTAAGTAAGCATTTCACTGTTAGTCTACACCTGTAGTTTACGAAACGTGTGACAAATACAATTTGATTTGATTATGATAAAAGAATTTCATGGTAGTTATTTCCAAAAACAATTGCCTCATCGTTTTTAGTAAATCTGTAGAGTATTACTCTCTACAGACAGATAAATCATTGAAATGGGTTGTATGAGATTCTCGGTTCTTTATACGCAGAATAATGTAAACGTCTGCTTTAAACCACTTTAGAGCTGCTGGGGCAGCAGGGTAGCCTAGTGGTTAGAGTGTTGGACTAGTAACCAAAAGGTTGCAAGTTCATATCCTCTGAGCTGATAAGGTACAAATCTGTCATTCTGCCCCTGAACAGGCAGTTAACCCACTGTTCCTAGGCTGTCAATGAAAATAAGAATTTGTTCTTTAACTGACTTGCCTAGTTAAATAAAGAAAATAAAATGTGTGGCAAAACAACAAGGAGTGAATGAAAAAAACTTAAACAGCTTTCTAGGGCAGTGTGCTTTGTTCTCACTTATAACAACAACACTTCCTGTGCTAGTGTGAAAAGTTGCTGAAATATTCTCACAATGTCACAGTTCCTCTGAACAAGGTTCTGGGTGTGAACATTCTTAGTGGGTCGTATAAAGTGTAGTAAACTTTGTTCTAAGGACAGAACAAATCTGATTGGTTTAGGGCAGAACGTATCCACCTGGCCAATAGCTTCCACGCCCAGGCCATCAGGCTATTGAATAGCCACCTACACTCTTAGAGTCAGCTACACTCTTAGAAAAAAAGGGTTCCAAAAGGGTTCTTTAACTGTCCCCTTTGAAGAACCCTTTTTGGTTCCAGGTAGAACCCTTCTTGGTTCCAGATAGAACCATTTTGGGTTTCATGTAGAAGAACCCTATGTAGAGAGGGTTCTACCTGGAACAAATGTTTGTAGTTTTTAATGCAATAGCTGATGATCAATGGGCCACACCACACCCCAGTCAGTAATTCAACCATGTTTACTACAAGTTTCGATAGCTGGCCGCTAGACCAACTAACCAATCTAAAACAATGTTGGCTGACATGTGCTAATTGAGTGGTTGGCTATGAACAACGACATTTTAAAATTACCGCCTTGTGTGTTCTATTATTCTAACTCTCAACACTAAGTTGAAACTGAATTCCAATAAATATATATATATTTTTTTTTTGGGATAATATTTATTTAACTTAATATTTCAATAAAGCAAATGTTAGCTGACTTAATTATATATTTGACACTTAGCTAGTTAGGGTATTTCTGTCCTTAGAACAAAGTTGACTACACTTGATGTCAATGTGCTCATAGGCCAGGGTAGCCTAGTGGTTAGAGCATTGGACTAGTAACCGGAAGGTTGCAAGCTCAAATCCCTGAGTTGACAAGGTACAAATCTGTCATTCTGCACCTGAACAGATAGTTAACCCACCGTTCCTAAGACTTCATTGCAAATAAGAATTTGTTCTTAACTGACTTGCCTACTTAAATAAAGAAAAAAAAATGTTGTGAATAATTGTATTGTAGTCCCACGTCTATTTTTCTGAACAAATACTCAGGGTCATGTGGTTTTTGTTCAATGTCATGGGATTGGTGTATGATGAAAGTTCCTGGGGGAAAAAAGGAGGTTTGGTTATTTACAAATCCACTTACTTTTCAGTTGTAAGCTGAAAGCACATTTGTGTGTATTAGCTCAAGAAACAAACCTTTCTCTGAACCCCTCAGCTTCTGATCAGATTACAAACAAGAGAGGGCGGCAGGGTAGCCTAGTGGTTAGAGTGTTGGACTAGTAACCGGATGGTTGCAAGTTCAAATCCCCGAGCTGACAAGGTACAAATCTGTCGTTCTGACCCTGAACAGGCAGTTAACCCACTGTTCCTAGGCCGTCATTGAAAATAAGAATTTGTTCTTAACTGACTTGCCTAGTTAAATAAAGGTAAAAAAAAGAGAGCACTGGGTATCAAGAAGATGTAATGTAACACTGTAGCGACAGATTGAGCTGAGAGCAGACTGGATTGACCTGAGAGCAGACTGGATTGAGCAGACTGGATTGAGCGGAGTGGATTGAGCTGAGAGCGGAGTGTATTGAGCTGAGAGCGGAGTGGATTGAGCTGAGAGCAGACTGGATTGAGCTGAGAGCAGACTGGATTGAGCGGAGTGGATTGAGCGGAGTGAAGTATTGAGCTGAAAGCAGACTGGATTGAGCGGAGAGCAGACTGGATTGAGCGGAGAGCAGACTGGATTGAACTGAGAGCAGACTGGATTGAACTGAGAGCAGACTGGATTGAGCTGAAAGCAGAGTGGATTGAGCTGAGAGCGGAGTATTGAGCTGAGAGCAGGCTGGATTGAGCTGAGAGCAAACTGGATTGAGCTGAGAGTAGACTGGATTGAGCGGAGCTGAGAGCAGACTGGATTGAGCGGAGCGGAGTATTGAGCTGAGAGCAGACTGGATTGAGCAGACTGGATTGAGCGGAGAGGAGTGGATTGAGCTGAGAGCAGACTGGATTGAGCGGAGTGGATTGAGCTGAGAGCAGACTGGATTGAACTGAGTGCAGACTGGATGGAGCGGAGTATTGAGCTGAGAGCAGACTGGATTGAGCGGAGAGCAGACTGGATTAAGCGGAGAGGAGTGGATTGAGCTGAGAGCAGACTGGATTGAGCTGAGAGCAGACTGGATTGAGCTGAGAGCAAACTGGAGATTGAGCGGAGTGGATTGAGCTGAGAGCAGACTGGATTGAGCTGAAAGCAGAATGGGTTGAGCTGAGAGCAGACTGGATTGAGCTGAGAGCAGACTGGATTGAGCGGAGCGGAGTGGATTGAGCTGAGAGCAGACTTGAGCTGAAAGCAGAGTGGATTGAGCTGAGAGCGGAGTATTGAGCTGAGAGCAAACTGGATTGAGCTGAGAGCAGAGTGGATTGAGCTGAGAGCGGAGTATTGAGCTGAGAGCAGACTGGATTGAGCGGAGTGGATTGAGCTGAGAGCAGACTGGATTGAACTGAGTGCAGACTGGATTGAGCGGAGCGGAGTATTGAGCTGAGAGCAGACTGGATTGAGCGGAGAGCAGACTGGATTAAGCGGAGAGGAGTGGATTGAGCTGAGAGCAGACTGGATTGAGCTGAGAGCAAACTGGAGATTGAGCGGAGTGGATTGAGCGGAGAGCAGACTGGATTGAGCTGAGAGCAGACTGGATTGAGCTGAGAGCAGACTGGATTGAACTGAAAGCAGAGTGGATTGAGCTGAGAGCGGAGTATTGAGCTGAGAGCAGACTGGATTGAGCTGAGAGCAAACTGGATTGAGCTGAGAGTAGACTGGATTGAGCGGAGCTGAGAGCAGACTGGATTGAGCGGAGCGGAGTATTGAGCTGAGAGCAGACTGGATTGAGCGGAGAGGAGTGGATTGAGCTGAGAGCAGACTGGATTGAGCTGAAAGCAGAATGGGTTGAGCTGAGAGCAGACTGGATTGAGCTGAGAGCAGACTGGATTGAGCGGAGCGGAGTGGATTGAGCTGAGAGCAGACTGGATTGAGCTGAGAGCAGACTGGATTGAGCGGAGTGGATTGAGCGGAGTGAAGTATTGAGCTGAAAGCAGACTGGATTGAGCGGAGAGCAGACTGGATTGAGCGGAGAGCAGACTGGATTGAACTGAGAGCAGACTGGATTGAACTGAGAGCAGACTGGATTGAGCTGAAAGCAGAGTGGATTGAGCTGAGAGCGGAGTATTGAGCTGAGAGCAAACTGGATTGAGCTGAGAGCAGAGTGGATTGAGCTGAGAGCGGAGTATTGAGCTGAGAGCAGACTGGATTGAGCGGAGTGGATTGAGCTGAGAGCAGACTGGATTGAACTGAGTGCAGACTGGATTGAGCGGAGCGGAGTATTGAGCTGAGAGCAGACTGGATTGAGCGGAGAGCAGACTGGATTAAGCGGAGAGGAGTGGATTGAGCTGAGAGCAGACTGGATTGAGCTGAGAGCAAACTGGAGATTGAGCGGAGTGGATTGAGCGGAGAGCAGACTGGATTGAGCTGAGAGCAGACTGGATTGAGCTGAGAGCAGACTGGATTGAACTGAAAGCAGAGTGGATTGAGCTGAGAGCGGAGTATTGAGCTGAGAGCAGACTGGATTGAGCTGAGAGCAAACTGGATTGAGCTGAGAGTAGACTGGATTGAGCGGAGCTGAGAGCAGACTGGATTGAGCGGAGCGGAGTATTGAGCTGAGAGCAGACTGGATTGAGCGGAGAGGAGTGGATTGAGCTGAGAGCAGACTGGATTGAGCGGAGTGGATTGAGCTGAGAGCAGACTGGATTGAACTGAGTGCAGACTGGATTGAGCGGAGCGGAGTATTGAGCTGAGAGCAGACTGGATTGAGCGGAGAGCAGACTGGATTAAGCGGAGAGGAGTGGATTGAGCTGAGAGCAGACTGGATTGAGCTGAGAGCAGACTGGATTGAGCTGAGAGCAAACTGGAGATTGAGCGGAGTGGATTGAGCGGAGAGCAGACTGGATTGAGCTGAGAGCAGACTGGATTGAGCTGAGAGCAGACTGGATTGAACTGAAAGCAGAGTGGATTGAGCTGAGAGCGGAGTATTGAGCTGAGAGCAGACTGGATTGAGCTGAGAGCAAACTGGATTGAGCTGAGAGTAGACTGGATTGAGCGGAGCTGAGAGCAGACTGGATTGAGCGGAGCGGAGTATTGAGCTGAGAGCAGACTGGATTGAGCGGAGAGGAGTGGATTGAGCTGAGAGCAGACTGGATTGAGCGGAGTGGATTGAGCTGAGAGCAGACTGGATTGAACTGAGTGCAGACTGGATTGAGCGGAGCGGAGTATTGAGCTGAGAGCAGACTGGATTGAGCGGAGAGCAGACTGGATTAAGCGGAGAGGAGTGGATTGAGCTGAGAGCAGACTGGATTGAGCTGAGAGCAGACTGGATTGAGCTGAGAGCAAACTGGAGATTGAGCGGAGTGGATTGAGCTGAGAGCAGACTGGATTGAGCTGAAAGCAGAATGGGTTGAGCTGAGAGCAGACTGGATTGAGCTGAGAGCAGACTGGATTGAGCGGAGCGGAGTGGATTGAGCTGAGAGCAGACTGGATTGAGCTGAGAGCAGACTGGATTGAGCGGAGTGGATTGAGCGGAGTGAAGTATTGAGCTGAAAGCAGACTGGATTGAGCGGAGAGCAGACTGGATTGAGCTGAGAGCAGACTGGATTGAACTGAGAGCAGACTGGATTGAGCTGAAAGCAGAGTGGATTGAGCTGAGAGCGGAGTATTGAGCTGAGAGCAAACATTGAGCTGAGAGCAGACTGGATTGAGCGGAGCGGAGTATTGAGCTGAGAGCAGACTGGATTGAACTGAGTGCAGACTGGATTGAGCGGAGCTGAGAGCAGACTGGATTGAGCGGAGCGGAGTATTGAGCTGAGAGCAGACTGGATTGAGCGGAGAGGAGTGGATTGAGCTGAGAGCAGACTGGATTGAGCGGAGTGGATTGAGCTGAGAGCAGACTGGATTGAACTGAGTGCAGACTGGATTGAGCGGAGCGGAGTATTGAGCTGAGAGCAGACTGGATTGAGCGGAGAGCAGACTGGATTAAGCGGAGAGGAGTGGATTGAGCTGAGAGCAGACTGGATTGAGCTGAGAGCAGACTGGATTGAGCTGAGAGCAAACTGGAGATTGAGCGGAGTGGATTGAGCTGAGAGCAGACTGGATTGAGCTGAGAGCAGACTGGATTGAGCTGAAAGCAGAATGGGTTGAGCTGAGAGCAGACTGGATTGAGCTGAGAGCAGACTGGATTGAGCGGAGCGGAGTGGATTGAGCTGAGAGCAGACTGGATTGAGCTGAGAGCAGACTGGATTGAGCGGAGTGGATTGAGCGGAGTGAAGTATTGAGCTGAAAGCAGACTGGATTGAGCTGAGAGCAGACTGGATTGAGCGGAGCGAAGTGAATTAATAAGTTTTTTGTTATATACCCATGACCCAAATCCATGCTGTTGTGGTGGTATGTATAAATGACACATTATTTAGTGTTAGAGGCTTTCAAGCGCTTTAAACATGTATACATCCTGAGGGGAATGTTCGACCTCCATTACCCGTATCACTCAAAACACGTCCGTTTATGTCCAGGTTATTTTACACAGGAAGTAGAGGTCAGGGATTATTTCTTTTTCTGGTTAATGTGGCATGCCAAGTATGATATGGAATTGTAAAGGTCTACTCTGCTTCCATTCCTTTATGTCCCGTCTACGATGTTTATATGGGGTTTATGTACTTTGCCAGTTCTCCAGATTGCCTTCTCTCAAGAGAATTCTTCAAATCTACACAAGAGGAACTGTCTCTAATTGTAGGTTTGAGAGCAGAGTTACACGCACAACCATATGTCCTTCATTTGAAGTAACACTTAATAGATGTAATTACCTCACCACTACGGCCTATTTTATTGCCTTCACCTCCCTTATCTTAACTCATTTGCACACACTGTATACAGACTTTTTATACTGTATGTTTGTTTACTCCATGTGTAACTCTGTGTTGTTGTATGTGTCGAACTGCTTTTCTTTATCTTGGCCAGGTCGCAGTTGTAAATGAGAACTTGTTCTCAACTAGCCTACCTGGTTAAATAAAGGTGAAATATATATTTTAAAAATGTTAAAGATGGCTGTAAGGAACCCAAGGTTCTGGGAGATGTGTTGTCAGGCCTGTATTTGATGGTATTTAGTGAGTAGCTGTCATGTTGTGTTGATGTTCCCACGGAACCTGCCGACATTATCTTGATTGATCCTCATAGGGCAGGCCTCATAGGGCCTCTGATACACAACAGCAGTGAGCAGTATTTACATCAACAATGTAGGCTAGATACTACACTGCCATATTAGTAATAATGTAAGGATGTTGTGCCTTCCACCTGTATACAGTACTTCATAATGTTGTTCAGAGAGAGAACAACAGTGCGATCATCTCATTAGAAATAATAAACATTTTGCAGACATTTTCAAATATATGTCCGTAGTCGGGGTTCAACCAATGGGAATGTAATTAACTTAATACTTCTCCGTGTTTATTGCTGGAGTGAACAATAAAGCATTCTACGGAGAACCTGATCAGCCATTGTATGTTGTTTTTAATGCAAAGTGATGACGACTTCCTGCTTTTCAAACATTTCATAAACAGACTGACCCTGACGTTTTCTTCATTCACCCTTACTAAGCTATATGGAGTTGTTTTAAGAAGGTCATACCAAGGATAATTTCGCTATTTCATTTGGAATTTTAAGACCCCTTTGAGTATCCGAAAAATATATACAAAAAGTATTTCATGACAATTTTGTATTTGTCGTTCCTGCTATCAAACAAACGCGTTGAATCACAGATTTACTACGTTGAACGACAGATAGTCCCCCCCCCCCGAAAAAAATAATCCAAAGGAAGTTTGTTCTAATGTGTCTCTATGTGGGGGGGTTTTACCCCTTATTTTTGCCACTTAACCGTCTCCATATGTACTACAAATTAATTTGTTCAACTGGTACCAGGGGGACATTCAGACGAGTCTTGTCCTAGAGCAAAACAACCAACATGTACGTGTCCTCAACTTTCCAAAGAGGGGTCATATTAGTGGGAAGCCCAAAGTATTCGGATGCTACTGACAGAAGTTGGCAGATTGGCTGTACTGAGAACACCATCCTGTTCGTGAGAGTCTCATCTTTCCATAGAGGGGTCAAAATAGTTTTTGTAGGCCAAACCGTTCAAACGCGACAGACAGATGATTTTGTGAGAAGACCAATTTTTACGATGTCTCATGGACTGACAAAGAAGTGACACTTTTCAGATACTAACATTTCTCTAGGCTATAAAACTGTCATGGCACCTATTCAGCTTACATATGGAGGGACACTATTTCAGTCAGAGGTATAAAAAAAATCAATCCCAGCCCTGTATTACACCTGGGTTCAGGTCGTATTTCAAATCGTTCATATACTTTAGCTGTGCTTGACTGAGCTACAAGGCCTGGGAACTTTTAAGGTGGCACAATAAATCACCATAAATACTTCCATATTGTTGGGCTAGATTTAGTGTTTTTCTCAAAAGAGGAAAAGCCAGAAACTGTTCAATTCAACAAATAGAACATTTTTTCTGGTTTCTGGTTTCAGAGAAGTTAATGTGTTTTGGAGAAGGGCTTCTGCCTTCTGCGTGACAGTCCTCAATAAGGAAATATACTGAACATAAATATAAATGCAACATGTAGAGTGTTGGTCCCGTCTTTCACGAGCTGAAATAAAAGATCCCAAAAATGTTCCATATGCACAAAAAGCTTATTTCTCTTATTTTGTTCACAAATTTGTTTACGTCCATGTTACTGAGCATTTTTCCTTTACCAAGATAATCCATCAACCTGACTGGTGTGTCATATCAAGAAGCTGATTGAACAGCATGATAATTACACAGGTGAACCTTGTGCTGGGAACAATAAAAGGTCACTCTAAAATGTGCAATGCCACAAATGTTTCGGAAAACACATTTCAGATGAATGCATTCAGTTGTACAAGTGACTAGGTATCCCCTTTCCCTTTCCCTTTCCCTATTAAGTTTTGATTGTGCATGCTATTGGCATACTGAGTAATGTCCACCAGAGCTTTTACCAGAGAATTGAATGTTAATTTCTCTACCATAACCCACCTCCAACGTCGTTTTAGAGAATTCGGCAGTACGTCAAACCAGCCTCACAACCGCACACCACATATAACTATGACAACCCAGGACCTCCACATCCAGTTTCTTCACCTGTGGGACCGTCTGTAAAACCAACCACCAGAAAAGCTGATGAAACTGTAAGTTTGAACAACCAAAGAATCTGCACCATCTGTCAGAAACCGTCTCAGGGAAGCTCATCTGCGTGCCCGTCATCCTCACCAGGGTCTTGACTCCAGTTTGGCGTCGTTCAGTGGGGATAAGTCCACCTTCGATGGCTACTGGCACGCTGGAGAAGTGTCCTCTTCAAGGATGAGTCCCGGTTTCAACTGTACTGTGCATGTAGCAGACAGTTTGTAAGGAATCGAGTGGGCGACAGGTTTGCCTCATGGTGGCGGTAAGGTTATGCTATGAATGCACAGAGATACAGTGATGAGATCCTGAGGCACACTGTCGTGCCATTCATCTGCCGCCATCACATCAAGTTTTAGCATGATAATGCATATGTTGCAAGGATCTGTACACAATTCCTGGATGCTGAAAATGTCCCAGTTCTTCTATGGCCTGCATACTCACCAGACATGTCACCCATTGAGCATGTTTGGGATGCTCTGGATCAACGTTTACGGCAGAGTGTTCCAGTTCCCGCCAATATCCATCAACTTTGCCCAGCCATTGAAGAGGAGTGAGACAACATTCCACAGGCCACCATCAACAGCCTGATCAACTCTGTGAAATGGACATGTGTCGTACTGCATGAGGCAAATGGTAGTCACACCAGATACTGACTGGTTTTCTGATTCACTCCCCTACTTTTTTTTAAGGTATCTGTGACCAACAGATGCATATCTGTATTCCCAGTCATGTGAAAACCATAGATTAGGGCCCAATGAATGTATTTCAATTGACTGATTTACTTATGAATTGTAACTCAGTAAAATCAAGTGTTGATTTTAAACATTTGTTCAGTGTATACATGCAATTTTGCACACTTTAATCCAAAGCGACTTACAGTCACGCATACATGTGGTCAAACACCATGCACTACCAACTGAGCTACAGAAGACCACACCAAGTTAAAGAGGACCACTGACCATTGTAAGAATCTGAATTTCAGATATGTCCACAACAGTCCTGGGAAAGATATTTTCTCAACACCAAGTCCAAATATGGAGCGTACAAACCAAACCCTCAATGATTCTGCTAGTCCTAGAAGGCACAGTTATCTACAGAGGACCACAGTGAGAGTTTATAAATCATAGCCTGGTTCTCCAAACACGATTTAGGAATAATCTGCTCCATTGCATAAACTAGTCCTAAATATTTCAGAAACTAAAAGTGTGTATTAGGGACAAATCATTCATTAAGCCCAAAAACTCAACTAAATTGTGTAATGAATATTGTGGAAAATGAGCAAGTTGAGGTGACCTAAACTGCATGATGTAACCCTTGTATGCAAAATGTCATGGTAAAAAAAATGATTGATGCAACAGTAGCTAAGACGGGGAGAAGTCTGTCAATAATAAACCCCTGCTCTGATTTGTTGACATCACAATCAACAGAACAAGTCCTACAGGCCCTAGTTTTGTCGCACCTGGACCTCTGTCCAGTCATATGGTCAAGTGCCACAAAGAGGGACATCTGCAAATTACAGCTGGCCCAGAACAGAGCAGCACAGCTGGCCCTTTAGTGAACACGGAGAGCTAACGTTAATAACATGCGTGTCAATCTCTCCTGGCTCAAAGTAGAGGAGAGACTGACTACATCACTACTTGTCTTTGTGAGAGGTACTGACGTGTTGAAAGCACCGAGCTGTCTGTTCCATGCGACTAGCACAGAGCTCAGACACCCATACCTACACCACAAGACATGTCACCAGGGGTCTCTTCACAGTCCCCAAGTCCAGAACAGACTCTGTGAAACGTTAATACATAGAGCCATGACTACACGGAACTCTATTCCACAGTACTACATAGAGCCATGACTACACGGAACTCTATTCCACAGTACTACATAGAGCCATGACTACACGGAACTCTATTCCACAGTACTACATAGAGCCATGACTACACGGAACTCTATTCCACAGTACTACATAGAGCCATGACTAGCCACAGTACTACATAGAGCCATGACTACACGGAACTCTATTCCACAGTACTACATAGAGCCATGACTACACGGAACTCTATTCCACAGTACTACATAGAGCCATGACTACACGGAACTCTATTCCACAGTACTACATAGAGCCATGACTACACGGAACTCTATTCCACAGTACTACATAGAGCCATGACTACACGGAACTCTATTCCACAATACTACATAGAGCCATGACTACACGGAACTCTATTCCACATCAAGTAAGTCAAGCAAGCAGTAAAATCTGATTTAAAAAAAAACAGATAAACCAACACCCTTAAAGGAACAACAGACTGTGAAGAGACACACACACACGCACACATTCTAACACACACACGTGCATTGCAATGTTGTTTTATTGTGTAATAACGTGCAGCAGCAAATGGTGATCCTTAAAAAATACATTTCACCTCCATATCTCCCTGGGTAAAGGTTTCCCTGTTACAGTAATACTGTACATTGCTTGTAGTAGGATCACTGTGTGTTTCCGTCCTCCCAGACATTATCAGGTCACCGGTGGATTATACTGTGTTGTGTCTTTGTGGGCATGTTGTTTCCTCTGCGGCGCTTTCCCTTCCTGCCCCATTACCCAGACCAAAACATTACATACGCTGATTGAGCTTTGTCCTAGAATCAGCCTACTCATTTTGCTCTCTTTGACATCAAGTCATTACTCTGTTTGTCTGGAAGATTCTCCCCTGACAAAGCTACCGTAGAAACACTCTGTCCGCTTCCCAAATGGCATCTTATTCCCTATATCGCCCACTACTTTTAAACAGATCCTTGACCAGAGCCCTGTTCAAAAGTATTACACTATGTAGGGAATATAGTGCCATTTGGGACACTCTTATTACCTAAATGTTGTAAGGGGCCGGGGCAGGGATGTATCCCGTTTACTCCTTTGTCTTCATCCCCTCTCTCTCCCTCTCCCTCTCACTCTCTCCCTCTCTCCCTCTCCCTCTCTCTCTCTCTCTCTCTCTCTGTCTATCTCTCGCCACATGAACCATCCATGCCTACAGGAGAAGGGTTAGCTACCTGCTCGTCTGAGTATCCTGTATGTGTGCCTACCTGAACAAACCCTGTGTCTCTCCTAAAACAAACAACCCGTTGTTCAAAAAAACCACCTGTCCTTGAGACAGAGGATATCAGCTTTCATCACCATGCATAACACTCTCTGTTGACTGTTGATTTTATTTATTCATTTCATTATGGTGTAATGTCTGTCTGTATTACTGTATTACTCAGGTTATCATGGTCTATCTAGCTGTATTACTCAGGTTATCATGGTCTGTCTAGCTGTATTACTGTATTACTCAGGTTATCATGGTCTATCTAGCTGTATTACTGTTTTCCTCAGGTTATCATGGTCTATCTAGCTGTATTACTCAGGTTATCATGGTCTATCTAGCTGTACTACTCAGGTTATCATGGTCTATCTAGCTGTATTACTCAGGTTATCATGGTCTATCTAGCAGGTTATCATGGTCTATCTAGCTGTATTACTGTTTTCCTCAGGTTATCATGGTCTATCTAGCTGTATTACTCAGGTTATCATGGTCTATCTAGCTGTACTACTCAGGTTATCATGGTCTATCTAGCTGTATTACTCAGGTTATCATGGTCTGTCTAGCTGTATTACTGTTTTACTCAGGTTATCATGGTCTATCTAGCTGTATTACTCAGGTTATCATGGTCTATCTAGCTGTATTACTCAGGTTATCATGGTCTATCTAGCTGTATTATTCAGGTTATCATGGTCTATCTAGCTGTATTACTCAGGTTATAATGGTCTATCTATCTGTATTACTGTATTACTCAGGTTACCATGGTCTATCTAGCTGTATTACCGTATTACTCAGGTTACCATGGTCTATCTAGCTGTATTACCGTATTACTCAGGTTACCATGGTCTATCTAGCTGTATTACTCAGGTTATCATGGTCTGTCTAGCTGTATTACTGTTTTACTCAGGTTATCATGGTCTATCTAGCTGTATTACTCAGGTTATCATGGTCTATCTAGCTGTATTACTGTATTACTCAGGTTATCATGGTCATGGTCTATCTATCTAGCTGTACTACTCAGGTATTACTAGCTGTATTACTCAGGTTACCATGGTCTATCTAGCTGTATTACCGTATTACTCAGGTTACCATGGTCTATCTAGCTGTATTACCGTATTACTCAGGTTACCATGGTCTATCTAGCTGTATTACCGTATTACTCAGGTTACCATGGTCTATCTAGCTGTATTACCGTATTACTCAGGTTACCATGGTCTATCTAGCTGTATTACCGTATTACTCAGGTTACCATGGTCTATCTAGCTGTATTACCGTATTACTCAGGTTACCATGGTCTATCTAGCTGTATTACCGTATTACTCAGGTTACCATGGTCTATCTATCTGTATTTATCAGGTTCTTAACAGCACCATAGAGAGTTTCATGGATACAGGCAAAGTGAACTGTAAGACTCGCATGGATTTACTTGAGGCGCACAAAGGAGGCATGTGTCAAACTAGGACAGTATGTGCTATAGCTGAGGATGAAACCGTACGAGGCTGGTGCTGAGAATACATTCCACTGGGTGCACGTATGTCAACACACTCTCAGCTGTCACTTATTAGTGGCTGGTGGCAGGAGCTCAATTCATAACCTTAGCTCTTAGAGACGTATTTTCATAGTTGTGCTCTAGTCTATGTTGGAAAGACTATATGCATGAAAAACAAAATTGTCTTACTGTGCAACAGATATCCTTTTCGTATGTTAGGAACCGTATGGACACTAGGTACTGGTACCATTCGGAGGTACTGGTACCATTGGGAGGTACTGGTACCATTGGGAGGTACTGTGTCAGAATTGTGTTTCAGAAACTGTTCCAGTGAAACAGTATGGACACTAGGTACTGGTATCATTGGGGGTACTGGTACCATTGGCAGGTACTGGTACCATTGGCAGGTACTGTGTCCGAACTGTGTTCCAGAGAATGTTCTAGAGCTAGTCGCAGAAGCTGAATCCATCACTTCAGCTCTAAGTCATATTTCTGTGATGCATTGCGTACGAGTACTGAGGCTGTGTGCATATGTGTGGGGAGGCCTGGGACGATAGGTTGCTGTTCCTTTGCCTCATCTGTAGGTTTGTACCTGTGCGTGTCTGAGTCTAAGTCATGTGCTACTGTATGTCTTAAATTGCCTCTTCCTTTATTTACAGCCCTCAGTACTTACGCGCCTGTCACTATAGATCTGCCCGTCCCTTTAACCGCCTGTCTCTATATATCTGGCCGTCACTTTAACTGCCTGTCACTACATATCTGGCCGTCCCTTTAACCGCCTGTCACTATATATCTGCCCCTCCCCTTTAACTGCCTGTCACTATATATCTGCCCGTCCCTTTAACTGCCTGTCACTATATATCTGCCCGTCCCTTTAACTATATATCTGCCTGTCACTATATATCTGGTCGTCCCTTTAACTGCCTGTCACTATATATCTGGCCGTCCCTTTATCTGTCACTATATATCTGCCCGTCCCTTTAACCGCCTGTCACTATATATCTGGGCGTCCCTTTAACTGTCTGTCACTATATATCTGCCGTCCCTTTAACTGCCTGTCACTATATATCTGGCCGTCCCTTTAACCGCCTGTCACTATATATCTGGCCGTCCCTTTAACCGCCTGTCACTATATATTTGGCCGTCCCTTTAACAGCCTGTCACTATATATCTGCCCGTCCCTTTAACCGCCTGTCACTATATATTTGGCCGTCCCTTTTGTCACTGTAATGTATTGCATGGTGTTGTGTTGGAATGTATTGTATTGTGTTATACTCTATTGTGTTGTAAAGTATTGTACTGTATTGTATTGTGTTGTATTGTCTTAGCTATTGTGTCAGGGCTGTGCTCCAGCAAATGATCCTAATATGCCGTTGTTATTTTCTAGTCCATTGCTCTGTAACGTAAGGTATTTATACGGTCTATGAAATACACTGGGTACACTGTCTGTAGGCATCTACAAACACACAATGAGAGGGTACAACTAAAGCTGCATTCCTCACTACACTTTAGTACACAGCGATGACGAACAAAATGCCTTGCGAATGTTCTTTAAGATGCCATCTAAAGCATTTTTTTTTTGCGATACGTTGATGTTGAAGGACATGCCAATAGAAGTCCTTACCCTCCAGCGTTTCT
The DNA here is from genome assembly GCF_018296145.1 of Oncorhynchus tshawytscha. NCBI lineage: Eukaryota > Metazoa > Chordata > Actinopteri > Salmoniformes > Salmonidae > Oncorhynchus > Oncorhynchus tshawytscha. The sequence goes on along the minus strand of NC_056449.1, from coordinate 38,470,858 downwards.
TCTGTGAAGTCACACAGATCGTGGGAGAGATTTGGCCTGGAGCGTGAGGGAGAACACTCGCATTCCTTTAACAGTTGATTTATGCAAGCTGACGTGACGACAGAAAGCACAAGTGAGAAAACTTGTATGTGAACGTGTAGTACTTCATGACATGACAGCTATATGGAATTTCTAATGTAAATATAAATACCCTGTCAGTTATGATCAGTGTTGTCTGTGTTGTGTGTGTGTGTGTGTGGGGGGGGGCTCTTGACCTGGATGAAGATATTAGCCGTCACCGTTACCAGGGTAACCAACGCCCTAGCTGCTCTCTGCTTTCAGTTTTCCCAGCATGCAGCGTTCAGCTCTTCTTTCCACGCCACCCAACAGGAGATACTGTAGCCGGGCAGGTAAAGGTAACTGGAGGCTGGAGGAGTTACTGTAGCTGGGCAGGTAAAGGTAACTGGAGGAGATACTGTAGCTGGCCAGGTAAAGGTAAATGGAGGCTGGAGGAGTTACTGTAGCTGGGCAGGTAAAGGTAACAGGAGGAGATACTGTAGCTGGGCAGGTAAAGGTAACAGTAACTGGCCAGGAAAGGTAACAGGAGGAGATACTGTAGCTGGCCAGGTAAAGGTAACTGGAGGGTAGATACTGTAGCTGGCCAGGTAAAGGTAACTGGAGGAGATACTGTAGCTGGCCAGGTAAAGGTAACAGGAGGAGATACTGTAGCTGGCCAGGTAAAGGTAACTAGAGGGCCAGGTAAAGGTAACTGGAGGAGATACTGTAGCTGGCCAGGTAAAGGTAACAGGAGGAGATACTGTAGCTGGCCAGGTAAAGGTAACAGGAGGAGATACTGTAGCTGGCCAGGTAAAGGTAACAGGAGGAGATACTGTAGCTGGCCAGGTAAAGGTAACAGGAGGAGATACTGTAGCTGGCCAGGTAAAGGTAACAGGAGGAGATACTGTAGCTGGCCAGGTAAACGTAACAGGAGGAGATACTGTAGCTGGCCAGGTAAAGGTAACTGGAGGAGATACTGTAGCTGGCCAGGCCAGGTACTGTAGCTGGCCAGGTAAAGGTAACTGGAGGAGATACTGTAGCTGGCCAGGTAAACGTAACAGGAGGAGATACTGTAGCTGGCCAGGTAAAGGTAACTGGAGGAGATACTGTAGCTGGCCAGGTAAAGGTATCTGCTAAAATAAAGGAAACAGTAACATCGCGGTTTAATAGAGCGTAGTAGTTGACCCTGTTATATGTGTCCTGTCACACAATGTCTTGAATTCAATGTCTTTCAGAGAAATGCATTGAATCATAATATGTTTACTACTTGTCACTAAGGTATACAATTAAAACATATCCAAGCATTTACGTCCGAGATACAGGAGTGGGAGAGGAGTGGGGAGTGGGGGAACACGCAGACACACTCACAGACACACTCACAGACACACTCACAGACAGACACACACACACACACCCACACACACACAGACACAGACACAGACACAGATACACACACACACACAGACTTAGACACACACACACACACATACACACACACACACACACAGTGGAGTGAAAATAAGGAGGGGGAAGTCCTATAATGAGGAGTGGGAGAGGAGTGGGATGATGGGGGAGGTTTACACACGACCAGCTCCAGTTTCTCTGCATACATTACATACAGTTACATAAGGTTCCTTGTACAAGCATCACTGTGTAGCCTTTCTCTCCCCTGTGGGCTCTGGTCAAATGTAGTGCACTACATAGGGAATAGGGTGCCATTTGGGACAAAACCAGGGTGTGTTTACATGATGATCTTATCAGTTGGTGCTGCGGCACAGCGGCCGCCTAGACACCTCAACAACACCTGGGTTCAAATAGCATCTGAAATCTTTCAAATGCTTTGATGGTTTAGCTTTAGCCTTACCTGGCGTGCCATGTTTGTAGGGTATGCACTTTTGGGGTTATTCCATTGGTTCCATTGTGTCAAGCAACCTCAATCAAACAAGAGTAAACTATTTAAGCGTTTTCAAATACTATTTGAACCCAGGTATGGCCTCAACGGCTTCAGGACTAAATGTTCAGAGGCTCCAATGTGCCATTTAATGTGTTATCCATTGCGGCTAGAAAGGACGCCCTCCAGGGTTGTCTCGGACTGGGACTAATCCGTGAGATAACTGCACCAACGCAGCACCAAAGCAGAAATAGACACCCAGTCAGCGTTAAAATATGTTTACCATGTCTCTGACTCAGTCTGTACATTCCTCCAGATAAGGACTCAGTCCTCGTAAAACGGCTGGGATCTGAAATTTGATCATTCACTTAAAGGGCCAATCTGCAGTTGGTACATCCATTTTTAGACTTTTAAATTAAGGATTTATACCAATTGTTTCTTGAAGAATATAACTCATAAATACCTCATGAGCTTAGTTCAACTGTCGTACCCCATCAGAACCCAAAATATATGCTTCTTTTACTCCAATGTTTGTAAAAACAAATTATATGTAAACAAACACTGTATAGCCACAAAACATGGTTAAAACTACAACTTTTAAATCATGGATGGTGAGTGCCTGCATCCATAGCTACAGTGGGGCAAAAAAGTATTTAGTCAGCCACCAATTGTGCAAGTTCTCCCACTTAAAAAGATGAGAGAGACCTGTAATTTTCATCATAGGTACACTTCAACTATGACAGACAAAATTAGAGAAAAAAAATCCAGAAAATCACATTGTAGGATTTTTAATGAATTTATTTGCAAATTATGGTGGAATATAAGTATTTGGTCACCTACAAACAAACAAGATTTCTGGCTCTCGCAGACCTGTAACTTCTTCTTTAAGAGGCTCCTCTGTCCTCTACTCGTTACCTGTATTAATGGCACCTGTTTGAACTTGTTATCAGTATAAAAGACTGTCTATGAATTTCAGAATGGTTCCATTTCACCAGCCACATTCCTCAGCTTTTTACCGAAAAGACCTAGAAATCTGTTTGTCGCACTACTAATGTACAGCTACTGTATGAAGGAAGCACCTGATTCCGGATGGCTTCATCATAACGATGTTAAATGTGTATGTATGGTGTGCACTTTTTTAAATCAATTGTGCTTTTGCTTCCTGTCGTACCTGTCCGTCCGTATGTGCTTCTCTTTTTAGATGACACTAATAGTTTTATGCTGCACTGTTCGCCTCAGTGTGTCTGACTGACGCTGTGACTGCCTGCCAAGCTCTCTCCCAAAGTGTGTGTGTGTGTGAAGCACTCTCTCTCTCTCTCTCTCTCTCTCTCTCTCTCTCTCTCTCTCTCTCTCTCTCTCTCTCTCTCTCTCTCTCTCTCTCTCTCTCTCTCTCTCTGGAACAGCTGGGAATATTTGTTGATCTCCTCTGTAGTACTGCTAGTATATCTGCTACTCAGTAATGCTAGTATATCTGCTGCTCAGTACTCCTCAAAGCAGGCCCTGCTGCTCAGTACTCCTCAAAACAGAACATGACACCCACTTAAGTTGAGGACCTGTTGACAGATTCATCAAAGAGTTCATATTGAATTGTTTTCCTGAGGAGTCGATGGCATACATTTTAGCATGTTATATTTTAGCAGATGTTCTTATCCAGAGCAACTTACTATACAATAATGCTATTATATTACTATTATGTCATCTTACGCTAGCTAGGTGAGACAACCATATATCCCGGTCATAGTAAGCAAATATATCAGCTAAGTCAGTGCAAGCAAGAAAGAGACTATTATTATTATTACTGTCATTTGTATTATTGCTGTCATTAGTATAATTACTATCATAAGTATTATTATTGCTATTATTACTATTATTACTATTACCATTATTATTAGTAGTATTATTACTATTACTGTTAATAGTATTATTCTATTATTGGTAGCATTACTATTATTACTACTACTATTATTAATATCATTGTTACTATTATTATTACTATTAATAGTATTACTATTATTACTATTATCATTACTTTTAATAGTATTACTATTCATAGAATTATTACTATTATTATTATTACTATTATTTACATTATGAGTATTGTTATTATTATTGCTGTTATTACTATCATTAGTAGTATTATTAGTATTATTATTATTGCTATTATTATTATTATTATTATTATTATTATTATTATCATGATTACTATTATTATTACCATTACAATTATTACTACTATTATTGTTATTATTATCACTATTATTATTATACCTATTATTATTATTATAATACCTATTATTATCATAATTGCACTATTATTATTACTATTATTATTATTACTATTGTTGCTATTATTATTATCGCTATTATTATTACTATTATAATTATTAGTATGACGATTATTATTATTATTATTATTACTAATATCATTATTATTATAATTATTATTACTAATATCATTATTATTATTATTATTATTATTATTATTATTATCATTATTATTGTTATTATTATTATTATTATCATTATTGCTCTTATTATCATTATTACTGTTATTATTATTGTTACTGTTATTATTGTTATTATTACTGTTATTATTATTATTACTGTTATTATTATTATCATTATTACTAATATCATTATTATTATTATTGTGACTATTGTTGTTATTATTATTATTATTATTGTTATTATTATTAATACTGTTATTCTTATTATTATCATCATTACTATTATTGCTATTATTATTATTACTACTATTATTATTATTATTAATGTGACTATTATTGTTATTATTATTATTACTGTTATTAATATTATTACTGTTATTCTTATTATTATCATTATTACTATTATTGTATTATTATTATTACTGTTATTATTATTATGACTGTTATTATTATTATTACTACTATTATTGCTATTATTATTATTACTACTATTATTGCTATTATTATTATTTTATGGGAATTGAATAAGACTGAGATACAATACTAAATATGGCAAATATACACTGAGTGTACAAAACATCAGGAACGCCTGCTCTTTCCAGGACAGCTATGATCTCTTATTGATGTCACTTGTTAAATCCACTTCAATCAGTGTAGATGAGTGGAGGAGATGGGTTAAAGAGACGGGTTAAAGCCTTGAGACAATTGAGACATGGATTGTGTACGTGTGCCATTCAGAGGATGAATGGGAAAGACAAAAGACTGAAGTGTCTTTCAACAGGTATGGTAGTGGGTACAAGGTATACTGGTTTGAGTGAGTCAAGAACTGCAATGCTGCTGGGTTTTCACACTCAATAGTTGTCTGTGTGTTTCAAGAATAATCCACAACAAAAAGGACATCCAGCCAAATTGACAAAACTGTGGGAAGCATTGGAGTAAAAATGGGCCAGCATCCCTGTGGAACACTCCCAGCGCACAACGTGGGAAGTCGGGAAGCAAGTTCAGGGAGTGCATCATTTAATAAACAAATGAACAAAACAAGAAACACGAACAACTCACAGACAGGAAACTGAAACAGAAACAATGATGCCTGGGGAAGGAACCAAAGGGAGTGACATATAGAGGGCAGGTAATCAAGGAGGTGATGGAGTCCAGGTGAGTCTGATCACGCGCAGTTGTGCGTAATGATGGTGACAGGTGTGTGCCATAACGAGCAGCCTGGTGACCTAGAGGCTGGAGACGGAGCACACGTGACAGTACCCCCTCCCCGACACACGGCTCCAGCCGCAGGACGCCGACCAAAATGATGATCCCTGGGATCAGTTGCGGACAGGTCACCTCCGCTGAGGCATTAGGAAACCTGTCAGTCCGGCTGAGACGCGGGAACATGGCAACCTAGAGTGCTGGAGAGAGAGCATACGTGACGGTACCCCCTCCCCGGCGTAGGCTCCAGCCGCAGGATGCCAAACAAAAGGACGATCCCGGGGATCCGGAGCAGACCGGTCAGAACTGACAAACTGGCTGAGGCATGAGAGCCTGATGAGCCGGCTGAGACCTCCCCGGTTGCCTCAGTCGAGGCACGGGAACCTGTTCACCAGCTGAGGTATGGCAGCCTGTCGAGCCTGTGGAGTCCAAGTGAGTCTGACGACTCGCAGGTGCACGTAACGATGGTGACAGGTGTGCGCCATAACGAGTAGCCTGGTGACATAGAGGCCGGAGAGGGAGCACACGTGACATGTGCAGAGAAACAGAAATATATTGTGGAATGATGACATTGTCATTTGGATTTTTTTCCCCACAACAAATCAGCCACCGGGTTGAGTTATGTGTACTGCCTCGTTGATTTACCGTATGTGTACTGCCTCGTTGATTTATGTGTACTGCCTCGTTGATTTACCGTATGTGTACTGCCTCGTTGATTTACCGTATGTGTACTGCCTCGTTGATTTACCGTATGTGTACTGCCTCGTTGATTTACCGTATGTGTACTGCCTTGTTGATTTATGTGTACTACCTCGTTGATTTACCGTATGTGTACTGCCTCGTTGATTTACCGTATGTGTACTGCCTCGTTGATTAATGTGTACTACCTTGTTGATTTACCGTATGTGTACTACCTCGTTGAGTTATGTGTGCTACCTCGTTGATTTACCGTATGTGTACTACCTCGTTGATTTACCGTATGTGTACTACCTCGTTGATTTACCGTATGTGTACTACCTTGTTGATTTATGTGTTCTACCTCGTTGATTTACCGTATGTGTACTACCTCGATGATTTATGTGTACTACCTCGTTGATATACCGTATGTGTACTACCTCGATGATTTATGTGTACTGCCTCGTTGATTTACGGTATGTGTACTACCAGGTTGAGTTGTGTACTGCCTCGTTGATTTATGTGTACTACCCCGTTGATTTATGTGTACTACCTCGTTGATTTATGTGTACTACCTCGTTGATTTACCGTATGTGTACTACCTCGTTGATTTACCGTATGTGTACTACCTCGTTGATTTACCGTATGTGTACTACCTCGTTGATTTACTGTATGTGTACTACCTCGTTGATTTACTGTATGTGTACTACCTCGTTGATTTACCGTATGTGTACTACCTCGTTGATTTATGTGTACTACCTTGTCCTCAGAATTCCAGTACACGGATCTGAGAACATGCGGCGACAGACCAAGGTGTGTGAGTGTTAACCACAAAGTGTTGTGTCATAACTAGCATTAAACAGATGTTATGCAATACAATGTCTGTGAAGGATTTCCTTACAAAACAATTCAAATCACCAAATTGCACCTCATAGGTTTGAATGAGAATGTCAATGCAATCATTTGCTATTTTACTTTTTCTTGTTTTTTTTGCTTCCTAAGGTTTAATGTGAATGTCAGTTGCACAACTGAATGCATTCAACCAAAATGTGTTGTCTGCATTTAACCCAACCCCTCTGAACCAGAGAGGTCCGGGCCATCATAGTCACCCGGGGTAGTTGTTGGGGGATAACTGCTTCACTCAAGGGCAGAACGGCAGATTTTTCCCACTTTGTTGGACCGGGGATTCAAACCAAAGACTTTTCGGTTACAGGCCCAATGATCTTAACCACTAAGCTACCTGCCACCACAGACCAGCTTTGGGGTCAGTTATTAAGTAACTTAACTGTAATGATTGTTTGTGTATTTAAGGTTGTTTGGCTATTCTAAGCAATGAATTAAACCGATGAACCTATCCAGAGGAAATAGCAGAATTTAAAACATGCTATATTCACAGCCTTCAGGGCTGAGACTGGTTGACATTCAAGTCCTACATGTTGCATAAATAAGAGATAGAAAAGCTTATGATGCTAGCTAGAAAGAACAATTTATTCAGTAAGATACGTGTGACTCAATTTACCTTTAATGAATCACATAAAGTTGAATTAAAGTTGCAATAGTAATCTGTTCAAAATATAAAAAATACTCTATGCTTTATATTATTGCAAATTACAGAACGTATAATTGCCATGCATCACATTTTATACAAGGACTTACTGTGCATCACTTCTATACTGAAATAAGACAGTATAAATCCAATCAAACAATTATAATTAAATATGGTATTATTAAAGGAACTTTTAATGCAGTAGCCGACTTCCCCTCTAAATACATTTGGTTCCATAGCAGCATTTCATAACATGTGTTTAGCATTGTGACAGTGAGACCCTAAACCAAGAGGAAATGTGAACTCTTCTCCAGCTGTGGATTAGTGTATTAAATGCCATTTCACATTTTAGTTGGGTATATAGAATTTCCAACATATCACAGGACTGACTTACATAAGTATAACATTGAAGACCGCAGACAAAACACATGGTCTTACTCTTGTCGTCTCTTATATTATAGAAACTTGAAGAGGAAAATATGAATGGGTTGTGTAGTAAAACAGATGTATCATCTTAATTTGATCCAGTTTGCTACAGCGGGGAAATAATTCTGCAGCAACAGGATGTGGAAAATGTCAATTATTATGTAGATTATAATGAATGTAATTTTTCATAGGGGTTGAGACATTTTTCATTAGGGCAAAACAAACTTTAGAACCCTTTTTAAAACCTTGAATAAACTACAAGTTTCCTCCGGTACAGGAAAATTGTCAGCAATAAAAGAGTGATCAAATTAAGATCCTACATCTGTACAAGTGTTTCTAAGAAAAGGTGTGTGTTGCCCGTGGTACGTAGGGAAGACTTCTCTGCCGTCTGAGGCCAACATGTGTTTTATAAAGTCAGGTAAACAAACAGGGGTGGCATTTCCACTGTAATAATCCTTCGACCTGAGCCCAGCTAGCGACATGGAGTCTTCTAGGCCTTCTCTGCTGCGTTATCTAATACACACAGCTATAGGTGTATAAATGTTTCTTTTTTATTATATATCTTTTTTTATTAAAATTTATTTAAATTTACAATGACGGGATAAATGACTGTAGCTAGCTGCAAGTTGTAGCCTACTCTGTTGTTTTGTAAGCCTTAACCTGGCATGTTAAACATCTGCAGGATAGCTAGCTGCACCTGGTCATCTACTCTGCGTTGTCTAAGCCTTACTCTGGCACCTCTAAATGTATGTAGCGTAGCTAGCTGCATGGAGTCGTATACTAGTGTCTGTTATCCAATACGTGGGCTCAGCTTGGCACTTCTAAATGCAGCCCTTTCAAGTTCACAACCCGAGAAACCACAGGAAGGCCGTAAACTCCTCAGAGAACACTGTGTCCTGGTTTCTCCTCGCTCTTTCTCTCTGCACTCACTTCTCTCTCTCTCTCTCTCTCTCTCTCTCTCTGGTGTGAGAGAATTTCTCTCATTACAGGATGCTAGAGTAAACACACTATGTGTGTGTGTTCCCGGACGTAAATGCATTTCACTATACAATTATATGTTTTAATGGTATACCTTAGTATTAAACAGATAATGATTCATTACATTTCTCTGAATGAAGTTGAATCCACAACATTGTGTTAAATGAGATATAATGTGTCAAACAGGTATTTGTAACAATCAATCCATTGTAAATAATAAAATGTGAGGACTTTGACACACTGAGAGATGTTGTGCAGATAACACCTACTGAATCTGTTACACAATAAGCAAGCACCACTTTCCTGGTGGAGGAGTGAAGAGTTCCTGGCTAAGTTCCTGGCTGAGGAGTTCCTGGCTGAGGAATTCCTGGCTGAGGAGTTCCTGGCTGAGGAGTTCCTGGCTGAGGAGTTCCTGGCTGAGCTGAGTTCCTGGCTGAGGAGTTCCTGGCTGAGGAGTTCCTGGCTGAGGAGTTCCTGGCTGAGGAGTCCCTAGCTGAGGAGTTCCCTGGCTGAGGAGTTCTGGCTGGCTGAGGAGAGTTCCTGGCTGAGGAGTCCCTAGCTGAGGAGTTCCTGGCTGAGGAGATACTGGCTGAGTTCCTGGCTGAGTTCCTGGGAAGTTCCTGGCTGAGGAGATCCTGGCTGAGGAGTTCCTGGATGAGTTCCTGGCTGAGGAGTTCCTGGCTGAGGAGTTCCTGGCTGAGTCCCTAGCTGAGGAGTTCCTGGCTGAGGAGTCCCTAGCTGAGGAGTTCCTGGCTGAGATCCTGGCTGAGGAGTTCCTGGCTGAGGAGTTCCTGTCTGAGGAGATCCTGGCTGAGGAGATCCTGGCTGAGGAGTTCCTGGCTGAGGAGTTCCTGGCTGAGGAGTTCTTGGCTGAGGAGATCCTGGCTGAGTCCATAGCTGAGGAGTTCCTGGCTGAGGAGTTCCTGGCTGAGGAGTTCCTGGCTGAGGAGTTCCTGGCTGAGTCCCTAGTTGAGGAGTTCCTGGCTGAGTTCCTGGCTGAGGAGATACTGGCTGAGGAGTTCCTGGATGAGTTCCTGGCTAAGGAGTTCCTGGATGAGGAGTTCCTGGATGAGGAGTTCCTGGCTGAGGAGTTCCTGGCTGAGGAGTTCCTGGCTGAGGAGTTCCTGGCTGAGGAGTTCCTGGCTGAGGAGTTCCTGGCTGAGGAGTTCCTGGCTGAGGAGTTCCTGGCTGAGGAGTTCCTGGCTGAGTCCCTAGCTGAGGAGTTCCTGGCTGAGTTCCTGGCTGAGGAGATACTGGCTGAGTTCCTGGCTAAGTTCCTGGCTGAGTTCCTGGCTGAGGAGATCCTGGCTGAGGAGTTCCTGGATGAGTTCCTGGCTGAGGAGTTCCTGGCTGAGGAGTTCCTGGCTGAGGAGTTCCTGGCTGAGGAGTCCCTAGCTGAGGAGTTCCTGGCTGAGTTCCTGGCTGAGGAGTTCCTGGCTGAGGAGTTCCTGGCTGAGGAGTTCCTGGCTGAGTCCCTAGCTGAGGAGTTCCTGGCTGAATTCCTGGCTGAGGAGATACTGGCTGAGTTCCTGGCTGAGTTCCTGGATGAGTTCCTGGCTGAGGAGATCCTGGCTGAGGAGTTCCTGGATGAGTTCCTGGCTGAGGAGTTCCTGGCTGAGGAGTTCCTGGCTGAGGAGTTCCTGGCTGAGTTCCTGGCAGAGGAGTTCCTGGCTGAGGAGTTCCTGGCTGAGGAGTTCCTGGCTGAGGAGTTCCTGGCTGAGTCCCTAGTTGAGGAGTTCCTGTTTGAGGAGTTCCTGGCTGAGTTCCTGGCTGAGGAGTTCCTGGCTGAGGAGTTCCTGGATGAGTTCCTGGCTGAGGAGTTCCTGGATGAGGAGTTCCTGGCTGAGGAGTTCCTGGCTGAAGAGTTCTTAGCAGAGGAGTTCCTGGATGAGTTCCTGGCTGAGGAGTTCCTGGATGAGGAGTTCCTGGCTGAGGAGTTCCTGGCTGAGGAGATCCTGGCTGAGGAGTTCCTGGCTGAGGAGTTCCTGGCTGAGGAGTTCCTGGCTGAGGAGTTCCTGGCTGAGGAGTTCCTGGCTGAGGAGTTCCTGGCTGAGGAGTTCCTGGCTGAGGAGTTCCTGGCTGGCTGAAGAGTTCTTAGCAGAGGAGTTCCTGGATGAGTTCCTGGCTGAGGAGTTCCTGGATGAGGAGTTCCTGGATGAGGAGTTCCTGGCTGATGAGTTCCTGGCTGAGGAGTTCCTGGCTGAAGAGTTCTTAGCAGAGGAGTTCCTGGCTGAGTTCCTGGAACCAACATGTCTGACTCTGCACCCGTAGATAAATGCTTAAAATGATTTGAGAAAGATGTATTGAGACACTGCCTGTATAGTGAAATGTGACAAAGGAAAGACAAGGGACTGTGATGGAGGTATCATCCAAAATGGCATCCTATTTTGTCAAAAGTAGTGCACTAAATAGGGAATAGGGTGCCAGCTGGGTACACACAAGCCCTGGGGATAAGGTAGGCCTTACGTTGAACTGTGATCAACAGTATCATCACCATGCGCTATAATATCATCTCTCCTGGCACAGATAAGTGCCAGACTGTGAGTTATGTTACTCTGACATGCCCTAATAAAAACAAGTTCACACCCATTTGTTCAAGAGATAGTTTCCCTGTCCGAGGCGCCAGAGAAAGCCAGACAGAACAGGGAAATAAACACACCAAATGTTTTTTTGATAATCGTCTCTAATAAAAAATCAAACATGTGTCATACTGTTTGCTCTGATGGGTTTCCAGTCCAATTCAATACAATTCAATGTCATTTAAGTTGATGTCTAAGTGAGCATTCACACGACCTCTTCTCTTAAGGCGTTTTCTATTGAGCTAAACTGGTTTGCTGGTTTGTGACAGATTGGGATTGTTGTATGTTATATATAGGGACTGGTATAATGGGAACCCCTGTTGTGAAATAAATGCCATTTGTTTTCAAATAAATTGCTCAATCTGCCTTTATGAGAAATACATTTGGGGAAATGTAGAATATGTTGCAAGTCTTCTAATGCTACAAAACAGGTTCTTTCCTAGGACATTCTGCCTGTGGGAAAAATGGAGTCTCTATGACTCATATACGCCAAAGCATGCATATGGTAGACTGACGTGTGTGTGTGTGTGTGTGTGTGTGTGTGTGCCCGCCCGCGTGTGCATTGAAATCATGTTCATTTGTATGGAAATAGATGGATCCCTGTAGACACAATAGAAATGGTGCTACTACAGTATTTACCTTTATCTGTTCTTGTCATAGATAGATTGTTGTTGTTGTTTTTGTTGTTGTTGTGTGCATATCTTCCTATGTGTTCAACTGCTCATCACATCCCCACTGATGTATAATAGACATCAGGACATGCCTCCAGGGCAGACACACTTTAAATAGACATAGTGGGAGAAGACATACTCTATAGACCACAGGGAGTGTCCCAAATGACACCCTATTCTCTATATAGTGCACTGCGTTTTACTAGAGCCCTATGGGCACTATATACAGAATAGGGTGCCATTTTGGGATGTGAAAATAGTGTCGTCTGGATCTGATCTCTGGCTGCATGACAGGAAGAGAAACTCACCGGCCTCGCCAGCTAGTCACTATATTTTTAACTTATTAACTTATTAGCTAGTTGCTATATTTATAATTTATTAGCTAGTCACTATATTCATAACTTATTAGCTAGTCATATATCGATAACTTATTAGCTAGTTGCTATATTTATAATTTATTAGCTAGTCACTATATTCATAACTTATTAGCTAGTCATATATTTATAACTTATTAGCTAGTCACTATATTTATAACTTATTAGCTAGTCACTATATTTATAACTTATTAGCTAGTCACTATATTTATAACTTATTAACTAGTCACTATATTTATGACGTATTAACTAGTTGCTATATTCATAACTTATTAGCTAGTCACTATATTTAGAACTTATAAGCTAGTCGCTATATTTATAAATTATTTGTGTGAAGAGGCGTCCAGTGAGCTTTTCCTAGCGGTGACTGATTTGTTCCCTGTTCCCAGTGGTGACGCCGGCCAGCAGGAAAATAAGACGAGACAGCAGAGAGAATCTGACTGAAGTTGCCAATAACACATCCAGCCTTCCAGCCAGCCTTCCCCACCTAGCAACATGGATCTTCCAGACAGCCTTCCCCACCCAGCAACATGGACCTTCCAGCCTGCCTTCCCCACCCAGAAACATAGACCTTCCAGACAGCCTTCCCCACCCAGAAACATAGACCTTCCAGACAGCCTTCCTTCCAGACAGCCTTCCCCACCCAGCAACATAGACCTTCCAGACAGCCTTCCCCACCCAGCAACATAGATCTTCCAGACAGCCTTCCCCACCCAGCAACATAGACCTTCCAGCCTGCCTTCCCCACCCAGCAACATTAATCTTCCAGACAGCCTTCCCCACCTAGCAACATGGATCCAAACATTCAGATTCAGATCAAGCTAGGGCTTACATTTCTGTGTATGGTTTTTAGGGTTCTGGATGATTCTATGGTTTTGGCTCCAAGCTTATTGAAACATCGGAAATCCCCCCCCGAAGCCTATAGAAGATCATTTATGTAGCAGTCGTCATGCAGCCAGCTTTTTCACTATTTTAGCTACCAACCTTAATAGTCTCTTCCTAGGATATATTTCAGATTGTCAATGCCATGTGCAGTAAATGTGGTTGTCACAAAACATTCAAGATATACTTAGATTATGTCACTTTTCCACCGCGTGACATAACCCAATTCTTTGTGTGTTTTTAATTGTCCTAAATATACACTACACAATATACAAAGTGTAATTAATTCTGTAGAGAACATTGAACCACAACAACAACCCTGAAGGTAACTTCCTGTTCTCCTCTTCCCTCCACCAACACACAGTGAGGCTATTTACAGTACAGTACTGTCTGAAGTTAATTTACTTCCTTGTTTACCTCCAGCTCTTCCTAAAACCCCAGTGTCAGGACCAGTGAAGGAATAGAACTGGAGCAGGGGGTTGGAAGTGTTTACAATACAATGAGCATGGAACTAAATAACATGGAACCAAATACATTCCAAATACATTCCAAATACATTCCAAACACATTCCAAATACATTCCAAATACATTCTAAATACATTCCAAACACATTCCAAACACATTCCAAATACATTCCAAATACATTCCAAATATATTCTTTTAACAAACCAGAGGTCCACAGACAGTATTTGTGTGGTACTGAGACAAACAGAAAGTACAAGCATGTGGGATCCGTGCTGTAGTATTGGAGCTTAGTTATAGTACTACTATAGCTATAGTAAGAGCAGGGATGAATGAAGCTGCCCTGACACAGAACACAGTTTGTCATTCTCAACAACACCAAGGTCAAAGTCCTACTTCCTATGCTTGTTAATATTGTTGACTGCATGAGAACATTTGCTAGCGTCTAAGACCTAGCAAATGCAGTGTTTAAAAGCACTACAAGGATGTTGTTTTCTCTTTGGTGTTGAGGCCTTTGGGTCCGAAATAAGTGGAATTGCTACTTTACAAATGGCAGGTAAGTTTCTCAGACTGAGTACTGAAGAGTGAATCATTTTCCTAGGGCTACATCCCACATAGCACCCTATTCCTTATTTAGTGCACTACTTTTGACCAGAGCCTGGTCAAACTTACCTGGCACCTGTAAAGTAACAATTTCACAGACCCAAAGGTCTCAGTGTCAAAAAGAAAACATCCTCATTTCACCTGTTAACCCTGGGCTAAGGGGACTGGGAACTCTCAGTGGTTCAGTCTAAGCACTTGTTGTCCCAGTAGAGTGAGTTCCTCTGTGTAAGCTACAATGCTGGGACCGTAACCCTAGATACAGTATTTCAATATTTGATTCTTTAACTCGGCAAGTCAGTTAAGAACAAATTCTTATTTACAATGACAGCCTAGGAACAGTGGGTTAACTGCCTTGTTCAGGGGGCAGAACAACAGATTTTGTCAGCTCAGGGATTTGATCTAGCAACCTTTCAGTTACAGGCCCAACACTCTAAACATTAGGCTACCTGCCACTACCTAGGCTATATGAGCTTTCCCATATCCAACTGATCACCCAGATGATGTTCACGTTAACACAGTTTGAGATTGAACTCACTGATGACTTGTTAATTTAATAAAGTCCCCTTTTGTCCCCAATTCTGGGATGAGTGTGTGTGTGTGTGTGTGTGTGTGTGTGGTTCTACAATATCAGTGTCCAATCTATACAAGTCCTCACGCACCCGTCCTATGTGTCCCAGCTTATTGCGCTCGCAAGGCCTCTCAGCATGCATTGAAAGACTGTGCTTAACAATTCCTTTCACGGGGAAACTCAAACAGCGTAGCTGCAAACATAAAAGGGCTCATTTCTGAACGTTTGGCTTTGAAAACCATGACAGTCAACAGAAACAAATAACATTTTGGACAGGTTGGGTTTTGTTCCAGCTCTGATCCAGCTGTTGTTTTTGTAGGCCTGTTCTCTCTCCCCTGTTCTCTGTGTGTCATAAGACAAGACACTGCCTGGAATATGATGCTACAGAGTTGTATGTACGGCAGTGTATGCCGTGTAAAGCTTTCTAACATACTACGGAAAAAGTTACGTGGCATCCTGCAACACAAACACATCAGATGTGTTTGACTAAGAGAGCCTGACTGTTCTCTATGCCTGGGAGCATCACAGAAAGGTACATATCAACACAGCAGTATTGTGTGTGCAGGTAATAAGAGCTAAAGCCCATTACTCCCAGACAGGGCCGGGGCTTTTCAAACTAACGATGACTAAAAGGAAGACGCCCGGAAGGGAACCAGGCCAATGCCTACAGCTGATCTTGGATGGGGGGGGTGTTTTTGTGCTTTTCAGTGCAATTAGACAAAGAATAACCATTGGCATTGGTTCTGATTGATGTGACAACAGGGTGCTAGACTATGTACTGGTTCAGATTGATGTGACAACAGGGTGCTAGACTATGTAATGGTTCTGATTGATGTGACGACAGGGTGCTAGACTATGTTATGGTTCAGATTGATGTGACAACAGGGTGCTAGACTATGTAATGGTTCAGATTGATGTGACGACAGGGTGCTAGACTATGTTATGGTTCAGATTGATGTGACGACAGGGTGCTAGACTATGTAATGGTTCTGATTGATGTGACAACAGGGTGCTAGACTATGTAATGGTTCTGATTGATGTGACGACAGGGTGCTAGACTATGTTATGTTTCAGATTGACGTGACAACATGGTGCTAGGTGTGTGTTATGTAACACAGAGAGGGAGAGGCCCCTCCCCCAACCCCCATAGCGTTGACACTCCCCCTGACAACCCTTTGAAACACGTCACAGTAGAATCCTCCAAGCCTCTTTTTGTGTGTTTAGCCTGGCTGTACCCTCAACTGAGACATTACCTTGAAATCACAAACCAAATGCCAGCTACCTTTGTTCCACACTTGTTTTTAGAATACGTTCTGAAGCTTGGTTGGCCACATTCCTAACATGGCTGCCTTGGATTATTTTGGCACTTGAGCCAACCAGAATAACATCACACATACAGCCTAAATCTATATCATAATGACTAGTATAGCTCACCTAGACATAAACACACCCGTCCAGCCAGCCTTAAAGCAGGAATCCTTCATTGCTAAAACTGTCCGTTTGGGCTATTATAATAACAAAGAAATGACTGTAAATAACTAGCATTGTGATGATGACTGTAAATAACTAGCATTGTGATGATGACTGTAAATAACTAGCATTGTGATGATGACTGTAAATAACTAGCATTGTGATGATGACTGTAAATAACTAGCATTGTGATGATGACTGTAAATAACTAGCATTGTGATGATGACTGTAAATAACTAGCATTGTGATGATGACTGTAAATAACTAGCATTGTTGCGCGCGGAATAGAACAGCAGAATGTGTACTGCAAATGATTTGTGACATCGCTGCCGGAGGCTCCTCTCCGTTTCAACATCAAAACAAAAGCAATAACAAAAGGGCTGATGCAAACAGTTGCGTTGTTTCCCCTAATGAGGATTTAATCTTTAACGCCCTTAAGTCTATATGATAATGATTTTTCTAATGAGGATTTAATCTTTAATGCCCTTAAGTCTATATCATACTGATTTTTCTAATGAGGATTTAATCTTTAACTCCTTTAAATCTATGTCATAATGACTTTTCGGCTCACTTAGTCAAGACAACTTAATGAAGGTTTATATTCACATACACAAACTTGCTAACGTTACAGATTATTACGTTTATTTATTTTATAGTTTTATAAGACAATATTTAGTCCTCTATGGTGTTAACCTGAACAGTAGCTACATTCAGCAAATATCCTTTCCTCCTGCAAGAACGCCAATATTTTTATATTAATTCCAGTTACACATTTGAAGATAGAAGCACGTCCTTGAAAACGTCAGGGAAACATACTGTAGTTTACACGGTTCACATAGGATGCTGTTGGTAGAGTGAAACTACAGTACGAACAAACATTTAGACAGAAATATCTCGACTTTCTATAAACACACTGCCATCCTACACAGTGACCTCAAAGGATTTTACCCCACAATGGCAGCTTGTTGTGTAAAAAGCAAACGATGCAAAAGTAAAAATATAAAATTTGGCTTTTAGTACCAAATCCCACAGAAACGCATTGAATAACACATTCATAAATGGCCCAAAAAGACAGTCCAAACACACTGTAAATCATAAGGAAGGTGTTTAACTGTCTGTCCTATATCTACAACAGGAGATAAGAAAGCTCAGGATTTTTTACACATATTTAATCCCTTTTTTGGGGGGTAGACATACTTCTAATAATTTTGTAAACTGTACCAGTTACCTTCAGACGAGGCCAGTGACACTTGTGTGGTCATATTAGTTTATGGGCCAAACCGTTCAGACACTATACCCATTTTCAGGAGAAGACCAATTTTCAGGATGTCTCATGGTCTGAACAAACACTGTTGTAGCTTAGCCACATTCCACCGCAAACGTTTATTTTACCTTTATTTAACTAGGCAAGTCAGTTAAGAACAAATTCTCGTTTTCAATGACAGTTTAGGAATAGTGGGTTAACAGCCATGTTCAGGGGCAGAACAACAGATATTTATCTTGTCTGCTCAGGGATTCAATCTTGCAACCGTTGGTTTACAAGTCCAACGCTCTTACCACTAGGCTACCTGCCCCCTAATGCAGAATGCAAAACTGATATCAGGTTAAATTGACGGATTTTGATGGGGATTTTTATACAATGTTACTTAGATTGACGCGGGTCAATAGACTCTTTATTAAAGTGTAATATCATGTGTTCTGACCTTCATAAATACACCAAAAGTATGTGGACACCAGCAAGTCAAACATCTCATTCCAAAAATCATGGGCATTAATATGGAGTTGGTCCCCTCTTTGTTGCTATAACAGCATCCACTCTTCTGGGAAGGCTTTCCACTAGATGTAGGAACATTGCTGTGGGGACTTCCTTCCATTCAGCCACAAGAGCATTAGTGAAGTCAGGCACTGATGTTGGGCAATTAACCCTGGCTCGCAGTCGGTGTTCCAATTCATCCCAAAGGTGTTCGATGTGATTGTGGTCAGGGCTCTGTGCAGGCCAGTCAAGTTCTTCCACACCGATCTTGACAAACCATTTCTGTGTGCACGGGGGCATTGTCATGCTGAAACTGGTTGCCACAAAGTTAGAAGCACAGAATCATCGAGAATGACATTGCTGTAGCGTTAAGATTTCTCTTCACTGGAACTAAGGGGCCCAAACCATTCAGCTCAAGCAAAGCAGAAATTTGACGAACTGACATGTTGGAAAGGTTGAAAGTTGAAAGTCACTGAGCTCTTCAGTAAGGTCATTCTACTGCCAATGTTTGTCTATGGAGATTGCATGGCTGTGATTTTATACACCTGTCAGCAACAGGTGTCGCTGAAATAGCTGAATCCACTCATTTGAAGGGGTGTCCACATACCTTTGTATATATAGTGTATCTGTCAATTTGACTGTTGTAAATCACACATCTCAATATACTGTACTAACATGCCTAGGATATTACATCCAAATTACAACACATTACATGGGATCATAACACACATCATCAGGCAGATATCATGGCATCATATTTAATAAAAATATATGTAATGATATTATCGTAAGGTGCCAGATTACGTTAAAACCAAGTATTTTTCTGCATATCTAAAGCATACCTCTTGAGCAGTCTGTATCCTCCTGACTGGTGGTTCATTTTTCTACTTATAGAAATAAAATAAGCTCTGCATATCTGCAAAAATCTGGGTAAAATATTAAGTCTTATTCAGTATGTTTATGAATTGCTTTTTAAAAGTCCACTCTTCACCTGATTGAAAGTCTGAAATGGCCTTTGTATCTGGTTAAGAAGTTGGGAGATTGGGAACCTATCTAGCTGGCCAGCTAAAAAAACAACTTCATAAATGTCTAGGTGGCTAGTATTACAGAGAAACAACCAAACATGTCTGTTTTATTGATTCAACCAAGGAAGGAATCAATAGGCTATGCGGCTTGATCAAATTCATTTACACACACAACTTCTGACAGTCCTGCCCATCGCTGCCAGCTAAAATCTACACTCTCTCTCTTCCTCCACTGTGGATACCGTGCCCTTGTGCCCCCCTACAGGCATGACGCCTCTGGCAACACCTTGAAGGTCTTGAGGCTAACATCATAGTCGAGAGGCTGTTTGGGGAGAATACTGTAGAGAGAGAAAAAAAAGGGGGGCTTTGCTAAAAACCCACTGAATCGATTACTGAGGAATCATCTTTCAGGCCTCTCTGAAGCTGATGACCTATGGGATCTTTGGAGCTCGTTATTTCCAAGACGATTCTATTTCGAGGACGAAGACGGTAGTTGAACTTGTCACTGTAAACACACAGTCATATACTGGTCCCTACTAGAATGGGTCCTAAAATGCTTCCCTATTTCCTATATATTAATTCAACTGCGCGACCAAGACACTATCCCTCTTTATAGGTGTAACGGATGTGAAACGGCTAGCTTAGTTAGCGGTGCGCGCTAAATAGCGTTTCAATCGGTGACGTCACTTGCTCTGAGACCTTGAAGTAGTAGTTCCCCTTGCTCTGCAAGGGCCGTGGCTTTTGTGGAGCGATGGGCAACGATGCTTCGAGGGTGACTGTTGTTGATGTGTGCAGAGGGTCCCTGGTTCACGCCCAGGTATGGGCGAGAGGATGGTCTAAAGTTATACTGTTACATAGGCCTATTTGTAAATACAGTCATACCTAACATTCATCATTGATATTGAATATCCTATTGTGTACATATCAGTTTACTTACCATGCATGTCTCTTCTACTACTTGTAATTTTATTAGGCTTTTGATTATATTGATATGGATATTTGTACTGGCCCCGTTGAGTAAGCCTTTCACCACACCCTTTACTACCTATTGTAAACGGTGTACGTGACATATGGGGCACAGACCCTAGTCTGTTACTCATCGAGGGCATAGACTTAGTGCCAGACGTAAAAGCTAGGCTGGCTCATTCACCTACGTACATATTTGGACTTTTGAAGACGGAAGAGATTGCAACAGGCATCTTTTAAAAAAAAACATAATTGAATGAATTAGGCCGACGGGCCAATGTGGGAATAATCCCTGTGTTAATAACAGATAGTCACAATGAGGCACGTAAAACATGTCCCAAACTCAACTCACACTTATGCAACCACACGTTAACGTGACCACACTCAGTTAGTAAACTATTTGCATTAAATGATACATTTGGTTTGAAGGATCAACACAACTGGAAGGACTATTGACTCTTTGTGAAATTCACATCAACGGGGTTTCAAGCACAGCTGCGCATTTGTTCTTGTTATTTCTGAAAAAAACACACACAGTGGTAGTGTTAGCTGTGTTACTATGGCAACAACACACAGTGGTAGTGTTAGCTGTGTTACTATGGCAACAACACACAGTGGTAGTGTTAGCTGTGTTACTATGGCAACAGCACACAGTGGTAGTGGTAGCTGTGTTACTATGGCACCAACACACAGTGGTAGTGGTAGCTGTGTTACTATGGCAACAACACACAGTGGTAGTGGTAGCTGTGTTACTATGGCACCAACACACAGTGGTAGTGTTAGCTGTGTTACTGTGGCAACAACACACAGTGGTAGTGGTAGCTGTGTTACTATGGCACCAACACACAGTGGTAGTGGTAGCTGTGTTACTATGGCACCAACACACAGTGGTAGTGGTAGCTGTGTTACTATGGCAACAACAACACAGTGGTAGTGGTAGCTGTATTACTATGGCAACAACATGCAGTGGTAGTGTTAGCTGTGTTACTATGGCAACAACACACAGTGGTAGTGGTAAATGGGTTACAAAGCTGGAGGGGCAGTAAATACTGATTAACTTGATAGATTGTGACCAGTCTCAGCATGGTACCATGCATTATTCTGCGTTCTATCCCCTTTCTTGGCAGTGACCCAAATGACACCCGTATTCCTATATATAGTGGGGTCCTGGTCGACAGTTCTGCCCTATATAGAGGATAGGGTGCATTTTGGGACACAACCCATGAATGATTTTAGGATTTGCACTCAGTTTATACAGTAGACCTCACCATATAGTTCTGTGTCAAGAGAAATGTGAATGAAGGTGCTGATAAAGGTGCTATCGTGGAATACCTTGTCTTTGTCTTAACTGAATCTACAAGTCTTTCTAAAGGAGATAAAAAATGTCATTTTCAAATTTTCAATGGAGATTCCATCAACAAAACAGTCATCTGAATGATAGGCCTTTTTTTTCATGGAAAGAATAAATAATAGTGAAGTTCCATTGAGTTCCCATAATAGCCAACTTCCAACTTCCACTTCCATCTGTCATTACTACCCTGGTAGACCGAGCAGAGGGTTGACATTAAGAATACACAGCTATCAGAGACGGACAAACATGTTGTATATGTCTGCAGAAAGCCAAGGCATGCGAACGAGGGCAAATGATCTCTTTGCATGCAAACCCTAACCACATTTAGGCTGGGCCCGACTCACACTGCACACACAGCCACCATATTTCCAACTTAAACAGATGTGTTCCCGTTGCATAACCCCAGAACTCTTGACAAACCAATCACAGGCTCCCATGCAGGCAGGAAATCATCCTGTAGCTCCAATCAAAAGTAACATTAAAGTAACATTCCATTCCATTGGCCATGCCCTCTTCATTAAAATGTAACAGTATTGGTGGAAAATACAGGAATTGTTAGTGAGTCGACTTGTTGCACATCGTGTTGTTTGGACTGGAGTGTCCGGTGGAATTCCACTGTGATGCGTGTCTGTACTCATTAACATAGAACATTCCCTCTGGCACATATTCCCTGCCCAATGTGTATTTGCTTTCGTAAGAAGAGTGTTTTTCGTAGGATCAATAACTCCAAAATGTATATGTAGCGTGGTTCGTTCTGAGTTGTGTAATTTAATGAGGACACTGCCACAACTGGAGGTCTGCTGGTTGGATTTTTATTTGTCCTGCGCACGAAGAGACAGCGTACAAGATGTAAGCCCTAGGCGCAGTCACAGCTCTCAGGCACCTGGCTAACTGAAGGTCAGGCAAGAGAGAACAATAGGAGGGTTAGGTAACACAGATACCCCACGATGGACCCAACCAAAATATACACATTTTTAAACAGTCATGTGTATTTACAATATAGATAGGAAAAAGTGTTTGCACATAAAATACAATAGCATTAGTTATGCAGCTATAATGAAAACCCACAGGAAAACCACAAGAAAGTAGATATCCAGGAAGAGGGATGGACTGAACCCACAGGACGGTAGATCTCCAGGAAGAGGGTTGGACTGAAAACCCAACCTACAGCACGGTAGATCTCCAGGAAGAGGGTTGGACTAAAAACCCACAGGACAGTAGATCTCCAGGAAGAGGGTTGGACTAAAAACCCACAAGACGGTCGATCTCCAGGAAGAGGGTTGGACTAAAAACCCACAGGACAGTAGATCTCCAGGAAGAGGGTTGGACTAAAAACCCACAAGACGGTCGATCTCCAGGAAGAGGGTTGGACTAAAAACCCACAAGACGGTCGATCTCCAGGAAGAGGTTTGGACTGAAAACCTCAGGGACAGTAGATCTCCAGGAAGAGGGTTGGACTGAAAACCCACAGGACGGTAGATCTCCAGGAAGAGGGTTGGACTAAAAACCCACAGGACGGTAGATCTCCAGGAAGAGGGTTGGACTGAAAACCCGCAGGACGGTAGATCTCCAGGAAGAGGGTTGGACTGAAAACCCAACCCACAGGATGGTCGATCTCCAGGATGAGGGTTGGACTGAAAACCCAACCCACAGGATGGTCGATCTCTAGGAAGAGGGTTGGACTGAAAACCCACAGGATGGTAGATCTCCAGGAAGAGGGTTGGACTGAAAACCCACAGGACGGTAGATCTCCAGGAAGAGGGTTGGACTGAAAACCCACAGGACAGTAGATCTCCAGGAAGAGAGTTGAGCAGCCCTGGTCTAAGGGAACAACATCACACTGATAGATCGATATAGATATATATTGAAGGGGATTCTGCATTGTCTGGAAGGATCCATCAGTAAGCATTTCAATGTTAATATACACCTGTTGTTTACGAAGCATGTGACAATAAACATTTGATTTGAAATATTTTCCAAACTGTCATTCAGATCCTGAAGCACTCCAGGCCTTTTCCACATGATATCGAAGACCAATATGTAAACTAAGGGAACGTAACCCTGGACAACACCATTCATACTGGACCTGATGGTCAGTCAAGGACAGGACCCAAGTACCAACTTGTGAAATTGAGAATGAAGTCAGTTGGATTTACAGCTCTATAAAAACAAGCAAGCAGCCCAACACCATGTAAAGGTGGTCTCATAAACCAAGCAGCCCAACACCATGTAAAGGTGGTCTCATAAAACCAAGCAGCCCAACACCATGTAAAGATGGTCTCATAAATCCAAGCAGCCCAACACCATGTAAAGTTGGTCTCACAAACCAAGCAGCCCAACACCATGTAAAGTTGGTCTCATAAACCAAGCAGCCCAACACCATGTAAAGTTGGTCTCATAAACCAAGCAGCCCAACACCATGTAAAGGTGGTCTCATAAACCAAGCAGCCCAACACCATGTAAAGGTGGTCTCATAAAACGAAGCAGCCCAACACCATGTAAAGGTAGTCTCATAAACCAAGCAGCCCAACACCATGTAAAGGTGGTCTCATAAAACCAAGCAGCCCAACACCATGTAAAGGTGGTCTCATAAATCCAAGCAGCCCAACACCATGTAAAGTTGGTCTCATAAACCAAGCAGCCCAACACCATGTAAAGTTGGTCTCATAAACCAAGCAGCCCAACACCATGTACAGGTGGTCTCATAAATCCAAGCAGCCCAACACCATGTAAAGTTGGTCTCATAAAACCAAGCAGCCCAACACCATGTAAAGGTGGTCTCATAAAACGAAGCAGCCCAACACCATGTAAAGGTGGTCTCATAAACGAAGCAGCCCAACACCATGTAAATATGGTCTCATAAACCTTGACACAGGTCTTGTCAGTTCTTGTGACACTTTTGGTGTTTCAGTCACCCGGAGACTAGGCCCAACAAATTCTGTTTTGAGAACACCCTCAGATTCTCTAAAAACTGGACGTTGATTCACCTCAGTAGTTCCTGCTTAGTGTTCCTTAAAGAAGGACTCAATGATAGGTTAACACAACAAATTGTTACTGGGACACTTTAATTGGTTGAACCAGTCTAGACCCGTTTTATCACCATAGATCTGGAGAAGACATAGTCTATCATTATCTTCATGCTGTCTGTGTTACTAGCCTGAGTACCATGCTGTTTGTGCTATCGTGCTAACAGCTTGTCATGCCAAACAACCAGTATGCTACGCTAATTATATTACTTTAATGGAGACCATAGCTCTAGTAAAAAAGAAAAGAACCGTTCTTGCACGCGGTCCTTATGCAAAGCATTGTAACCAACCATGATAAATAACCCCAAAATAGAATGAGAGAACTGGTACCACAATGTGATATAGGCCTATAGAGACGAGCCTCATCAAAATGGACAACCAATAACATACAGGTACTGTAATGGCAATAATAATACATGACAGCAATGCATTATTCTTACTGTAAGACTAGGGACCTGATGTAATCTCAGCCTCTATGTAAGACTAGGGACCTGATGTAATCTCAGCCTCTATGTAAGGCTAGGGACCTGATGTAATCTCAGCCTCTATGTAAGTCTAGGGACCTGATGTAACCTCAGCCTCTATGTAAGACTAGGGACCTGATGTAACCTCAGCCTCTATGTAAGATTAGGGACCTGATGTAATCTCAGCCTCTATGTAAGACTAGGGACCTGATGTAACCTCAGCCTCTATGTAAGACTAGGGACCTGATGTAACCTCAGCCTCTATGTGAGACTAGGGACCTGATGTAACCTCAGCCTCTATGTAAGACTAGGGACCTGATGTAACCTCAGCCTCTATGTAAGACTAGGGACCTGATGTAACCTCAGCCTCTATGTAAGACTAGGGACCTGATGTAACTCAGCCTCTAAATAAGGCCAGGGACCTGATGTAATCTCAGCCTCTAAATAAGGCCAGGGACCTGATGTAACCTCAGCCTCTAAGTAATACTAGGCACCTGATGTAACCTCATCCTCTATGTAAGACTTGGGACCTGATGTAACCTCAGCCTCTATGTAAGACTAGGGACCTGATGTAACCTCAGCCTCTAAGTAATACTAGGGACCTGATGTAATCTCAGCCTCTAAATAAGGCCAGGGACCTGATGTAATCTCCACCTAAATAAGATGACTCATTTCATGTGTTCAGTCATATGGAAAAACAGGGCTCAGACCTGTTTGTTTACCCATCATGGTACCAAATACTGTTGCTGGACTGAGACCTGTCGGTTTACCCATCATGCTAACAAATATCCATACTACCAGCTACTGTTGCTGGACTGAGACCTGTCGGTGTATCCATTCTACCAGATACTGTTGCTGGACTGAGACCTGTCAGTGTATCCATACTACCAGATACTGTTGCTGGACTGAGACCTGTCGGTGTATCCATACTACCAGATACTGTTGCTGGACTGAGACCTGTCAGTGTATCCATACTACCAGATACTGTTGCTGGACTGAGACCTGTCGGTGTATCCATCCTACCAGATAATGTTGCTGGACTGAGACTTGTAGGGTTACCCATCATGCTGTCATAGCTGGTTATGCTGTCCTAACCTAACCTACTATACTCACTCCTTTTCTCATTTCATGGGTGTAGCCCTCAGCTCCCAGACCAGGGCAGTAGAGAACCCACAAACCAACACAGACACGAGACAGTAACACACTAGCTGCCAATATGGAGGAAGTATTTTTTTCTTTTGGGGACAAAGTATTTTTTTCGTCTTCCAAGCTAGCTGCCCCTTGGACAACCATTATTAAATACCTAGTTTTTTGAAAAGTTCAGATGTGCTGCTTTGGACAAAGATTTAAGAATATGTTATAGATTTTCATTTGACCTACACAAGTAAGCTAGATTTAGTTCCTCTATTAAATTATCATTGGTTAGATGTCCAATGTTTTCTTGCAAAAACATCATTGAGCTTCAACATGTAGGCCGATGTATAAATCCTTTACTTTTGCATCATTTACGTCTCAGATCTTAGATAACTTAAACCCAATAGCAGTGGGTCTTGAAGCTCTTAACAACAAGAGCTGTTGTTGCGAGTGGTCAATGTGTGCTAAATAGTTCATTATATATATTCTTGTTACTCTCCATGTAGATTTCAATACCCTTGAGTAAGAACAACGGACAGGGAACCAACATGTCGTTTAGTGTAAACAGAAGGTTTATTGCAAATGGACATTTTGCATCCATCATTACAAATACCTGTTTCATGGACACAATACAGCAACAATAACCAACGTTTCTCAAAACAAAAACACACGCTAACAAGAGTTCTCCTTGTGAACGATGTACACATGGTCCAGGTTGCTTGGTTTCGTTTGGAGTAGGAATGAGACAAAGTCTTTGGTAGTTAGAAAACACAAAAGTCCATTGTGGAACTGTGGTATTCCTCTTCTGGAGATCGGCACTAGAGTCATGCCATTGATTCAAGTTGAGGTTGGCATCTGAACACTCAGAACATGTCTGCTAGGTCAGGATCGCATTCACAGCCTTTAGAGAAAAAATCAGCTGCTCAAATTCATCTCCAGCCCACTACTCTGAACATGTTAGTAAAATGTACAGAGCTAGGCATACTGGGTAGTAGATACTTCCACCCCCATAATAAATCGTTTAACTGAACAGTTACAATGCTCTTATTAACAAGTATTCCATTTTGTTCAGAATCACAAAACAAATGTGAAATTAGCAGGATTTTCCCAAAAAAAACAGCACACCCCAACTGCAAAGAATACAAGTAATGATGTTCTGAATCATGATTATGGTAATCAGTTATCACCAGCGAGGTTGAGATAGAGAAGCAACAGGCCTCTCTGTCCCAGCAACAGTCCAAGATCTCCTATCACCAGCGAGGTTGAGATAGAGAAGCAACAGGCCTCTCTGTCCCAGCAACAGTCCAGGATCTCCTATCACCAGCGAGGTTGAGATAGAGAAGCAACAGGCCTCTCTGTCCCAGCAACAGTCCAGGATCTCCTATCACCAGAGAGGTTGAGATAGAGAAGCAACAGGCCTCTCTGTCCCAGCAACAGTCCAAGATCTCCTATCACCAGCGAGGTTGAGATAGAGAAGCAACAGGCCTCTCTGTCCCAGCAACAGTCCAGGATCTCCTAGATCCTCCTTCTCCTCTACTCGTTCAACTGGAGCTCCGGTTTGGTTTCCTAAAGACACGTTGCTTCTACTGAGAATATCAGTAGATGGTGTCAGGTGGAAACAGTCACAAGATGGTTGAGATATTTTCTAACTACTCAGAGCTTGTACTATCAGCAGTTAGAAGAACTCCACATGGATTTCAGGTAGCAGGTAGCCTAGTGGTTAGAGCGTTAGGCCAGTAACTGGGAGGTTGCTGGATCAAATCCCGAGCTGACAAGGTAAAAAAATCTGTTGTTCTGCTCCTGAACAAGGGAGCTAACCCACTGTTCCCCGATAGGCTGTCATTGTAAATAATAATTTGTTCTTAACTGACTTGCCTAGTTAAATGGGGGGGAATCTAGTGGAGACTGGAGGGCCATCTGTCTTGAGAAAATATTTCCTTTTTCCTTGGCTGGACCAGGAGAGGTATGGAGAGGCATCCCCAGGATCAGATCCCTGGGCCAGCCCCGTCTCTTACCCCTCTCCCCCCTCTGTAGCAGGGGTGGTAGAGAATGGCTGAAGGGTTGGCCCTCCTGGCCCCAGAAGGCAGGAGCCTCACCTCTGTCCCAATGCAAGCGTTCTCCGGCTGGCTACATGTGAGCCCTCTCGTTTAGCGCTTTTGTCTAAAGAGAAAGAGTCTAGATGTCGTAGGACGGGCTTATCTTAGCGTATAGCTTCAGCCTATAGCCGCTAGTTAGAGCGTCTTTTCGTGTGCTTTTCATCAATTGTGTGTTTCATCATCTGTTACAGACAGCTTCACTGAAGTTGGCGGCGACGATCAGTTTACAATTGGAGGTCCAAGGCAGAGCCACCTATACAGCAGAGCCAGCGCTGATGTGGCAGGACTGGTCAGGGTTATGGAGTCCCACCTGGGCCTGCTGCTGGGCCTGCTGCTGGTACTGGTTGTCCAGCCGCAGGGGGACCAGAGCATCTGAGTCGGACGGAACCCGTTCGCGGAAGCTCTCCATCTGTTCTGGACTGGCCAGGTTCTTCAGAAGGCTGTTCTCACGTTCTAGCTGGTTGTTCTTCTCAGCCAGCTCTCTGATCTGCTCCTTGAGGATCTCTACTTCCTCCCTGACTGCATACATCAGGTGGTTCTTCACCAGATCCTAAGATAGGAGAGAAGGAATGAGATCTACAGTTAGAGACGTCTGTTTAGAGAGAGAGAGAGAGAGAGAGAGTTCGTGCAACTCATACAAACCGACCACTAATCTATCCATGTAAGGTGCCTCATAGATTAAGCTTAACCTACCGTGCCTTACAAACACTTGTAGTAACATGTAGTAAGTTGTAGTAACATGTAGTAACAGGTAGTAACTTGAAGTAACATGTAGTAACTTGTAGTAACATGTAGTAACTTGTAGTAACTTGTAGTAACATGTAGTAACATGTAGTAACATGTAGTAACTTGAAGTAACATGTAGTAACATGTAGTAACTTGTAGTAACAGGTAGTAACATGTAGTAACAGGTAGTAACATGTAGTAACATGTAGTAACATTAGGTAACTTGAAGTAACATGTAGTAACAGGTAGTAACTTGAAGTAACATGTAGTAACTTGAAGTAACTTGTAGTAACAGGTAGTAACAGGTAGTAACATGTAGTAACAGGTAGTAACATGTAGTAACTTGTAGTAACATGTAGTAACATGTAGTAACTTGTAGTAACAGGTAGTAACAGGTAGTAACATGTAGTAACAGGTAGTAGTAACATGTAGTAACATGTAGTAACTTGAAGTAACATGTAGTAACAGGCCATGTGGTTACAGAGACTTGTACCCATATGACCAGGATTAAGGTTTAAAAGCTGAGCTGTAAACTAAATAGGTAATATAGTCTTGACTGCTGTTGTGCACATCTATAGCTTCCTCCCTGTCTGACTCAGAATGCAGCAGACAGAACATAGTCCCATGCCACATCAGACGTATTGAACATGCAGTACTCAAAGCTGCAGGCACATACAGACTACCATGCTTCTGCGGTACTACAAGTATACTAGTACTAGACTGAAGCCTAGTCTACTATGATTATCAACATACAGAAAATGGTGACTATGGGCAAAGTGCATGAATGTGGTGGGATATGGAATAGCGTTACTGGGCTACTATGAGTGATGATATGAACGATAAAGTGTATAATCCTGTTGCTGATATACATACCATTGCCTGTTCTATCTTGTTGTCAATGGCAACAACGCTAGCACCCGAGGCACTGTGGAGGAGAGAAGAAGAGAAGCCATAGGTCAACATATCACATCAGAGCATTGGATCAAAAGGAACGAACTGGGGTCCTAGTAAGTACCGGCAGGTTATGATGTTCTCCTACAGATGCTGGCACCAGGATAACTTCTTTTGAGTCTTTTGAGATTCAATTGCCACGTAATGCCATCATCACAAAAGTGTATTTAATTTGTGTTTAGGCTTAACCTATTTGAGATTGGGCATGTGTATGAAAAACCAGCATGCCTGCCTACCACTGTCCTACAATTCAGGCTTCTTTTTAGTTGTTGCAACCAAGCTAGATACATTGTTGCGCGCTGCAAACTATGCCATGAAATTGATAACATTGTATCGATATTGTTTCAAGATACTCCACTTTTATGCGTTTGAAAAGGCACCCGTAGGAGACACGCGGCGGGTTGGAGTCAAATTGCATTACTCAAAGTCTGCACAGCAGAAGACATGTATAATACGGTATTTACAATTGTATCATAACGGATACCAGCATAACCATACTTTGCTTAATCTATTTGTAAAGGAAGAAACATGACTATGTCGAATTATAACAATTTAGATGAAATATTTGAATGAAATATATAACGCACAAATGACACATCAATAACACACAAAATCCAGAGCGGGTTTTTCTATTTACCTGTTGTCAAGTTTTACAGACACCACATCTCCTCCTACTAACGAGGAGAAGAAGGAGATGCTGAAGTTATGCAACTGATAGACAGCAACCTCCATTGGCGTTTTGAAGATCTCCGTACTCAAATTTAGCAGCAGACTCGTTTGGATAATGCTTCTCGCCACGTTTGCGATTGGTTGAGTAGATAAATCTACCTATCTAGATACAATTCTATGTTACTGTATTCAGCTTAAATCACTCGACTGACTCGATTCGGTTGCTTCTGTGGTGAATTGAGTTGAGTATAGTGCGGTAGGTTAATGCCAGTGATGTGAGCCACGTTATGTTTCAGCGACTGTGTCTATTTCTGCAACCGGCGGCGCTTATAACCGAACTGTTGTCCTGACGTCATCTGACGCGGGGGATAATTTATGCAAATACGCCTTATGGCATGATTTCCCCTCTGCCCCCTTACTGAACTCATACAAACACAATAAGCGCCCAGTTGACCCGGAGACCCAATCCGTTTACACCCTGAAGCAAACAGGCAACAACAACCAAAAAACGGCACAAAAAAAGTGTGTGCTTGTGGGTTTTTCCCCGCGCATTTCTTTTTGAGTGAACGGGTTTTGGTTGCATGACATGTCATATGCAGACTAGGAATTACTGTTGGTTTGGTTGTTTTCGTTGTTGTTTTGCATCAGCTGATAATATTTTTTAAGGAAATGCTACAACGGAATTGTGTAGAATTATTATCGGCCTAGTTCATCTATTATATTGCTCTTTTTCATTAAATTATTAATTTGTCAGGGACCACGTGCAACAGTGAAGCGAGATTATGAAACAGATAGCCTATAGAGGCAAACTAGAATCTGGATGTATTGAATGCATTAACAATGCATGCATTATTGGTTTATAACAGGATGTCTACATAATGTTTATTGTTTTGAGTCGGTGTTATCTTCAGGTGCAATAGTAGAAGACATTGCAGTATGTTGCAAACATACATTTTGGGGAAGCCCTTTCTCCTTAATAAGGGTACTTTTCCACCCACTGCAAGGCTCTGGTAATTTTCCTTCCTCTCCTCTAGAGCTCTGCTACCACCTGCTGGCAAGAGTTGAAATGTAACTTCTTCAGAAATAACATTTTACAGGCGTCGTATCTTTGGAGAACTCATAACTAGTCTACTTGGTGAGCATTTAGGATTTTGATGGACGGAATTTAAAAAATATTATAATTAATTTGTAATATGTAATGTGGTTTTGTTGTCCTAATAGACTCTCACTATCAGGCAAGAGTTTCAGCATAAGGACATCTTATAGGGGTCGATACTGTCATCCATAGATAACCCTACCTAGTTACAAGCACCATCACAGCTGCCTTGTTGCTATGTGCAGTCACTGTATAGCAACACACTTATAACTTGAACACCTCCGACACCCCTTTCGTGTCGCTATTTTAGCTCATATAAGAAAAGTAAGTTGTACCGTACTCCATTTTGTGAGGAAAGAATTCATTCTTCTTTAACCCATCGGATCCAATTAGCAAGGTGAGACTCCAGTTTGGTCTGGACACTAACCAGATCTCACAGAGCCTTGTTGAATGCATTAGTATCAATAGTACTTGTCACTTGTGATTTTACACTGTGCTGTGGAGCTGCCAGGCAGGGCTGTAGCAAGTGGCTAGACTGCGTAGCAAGTGGCTAGACTGCATCCCAGATGGCACCCTATTCCACATTTAGTGCACTACTTTTGACCTGGGGCCCATAGAGTAGTGCACTACTTTTGACAAGGGCCCATAGGGTAGTGCACTACTTTGGACCTGGGGCCCATAGAGTAGTGCACTACTTTGGACCTGGGGCCCATAGGGTAGTGCACTACTTTGGACAAGGGCCCATAGGGTAGTGCATAGGGAGTAAAGTGCCAGTTGGGAAGAGTATTACACCTATTGTCTCTGGTTGGAAAATCTCTGGGTGTTAGTCACAGTGGTCATGGCTTAGTACTGGCATTCAAAAAAGTGTATTGTACTGTTTCCTATCTAAATACTGGAGAGAGAGAGAGGGGGACATGGAGAAAGATAGAGAGAGAGAGAGAGAGAGAGGGGGGACATGGAGAAAGATAGAGAGAGAGAGAGAGAGAGAGAGAGAGAGAGAGAGAGAGAGAGGGGGACATGGAGAAAGATAGAGAGAGAGAGGGAGAGAGGGAGAGGGAGAGAGAGAGAGAGAGAGAGGGACATGGAGAAAGATAGGGAGATAGAGAGAGAAGCACCACTAACCATGACAATGTAAACAAAGTACTGGTATTTGAACAACAATGTTTGGCCATGTTATATTAACCCGAGTCCTCCTACTGTTTATTTTCTCCTCAGCCATACTACCCTCATTCCTCTTATCGTTTATATGCTATAAGGGAAACTGTCAGCCAGTGTCCATTGAGCTAAGTGTGCTCCAGTCTAAAGGGTCCAGCAGGATATATGACTCATTACAGTCCCACAAATGGAACCATATTCCCCCCATAATGCACTATTTATGACCAGGGCACAAAGCACTCTGGTCATAAATAGAGCACTTTACAGGGAAAAGGGTGCCATTTGGTACACACCCTGGATCTATGAGTCATGATACAACCAATTAGGCGTTGAACCAGACTTTCCATCAGATGTCCTGGTCTGAGAGCCAAACAAAACACATTCTAACAGATTTAGTCTCTCTGTATCTCTCATCTGGATCCCCATGGTGACCTCCAGAGGCCCAAGGCTTTGGATCCCCATGGTGACCAGAGGCCCAATGCTTTGGATCCCCATGGTGACCTCCAGAGGCCCAAGGCTTTGGATCCCTATGGTGACCTCCAGAGGCCCAAGGTTTTGCGACCCCATGGTGACCTCCAGAGGCCCAAGGCTTTGGATCCCTATGGTGACCTCCAGAGGCCCAAGGTTTGCGACCCCCATGGTGACCTCCAGAGGCCCAAGGCTTTGGATCCCCATGGTGACCTCCAGAGGCCCAAGGCTTTGGATCCCTATGGTGACCTCCAGAGGCACAAGGCTTTGGATCCCCATGGTGACCTCCAGAGGCCCAAGGCTTTCCCCATGGTGACCCCAGAGGCCCATGGTGACCTTCAGAGGCCCAAGGCTTTGCGAGGCCCAAGGCCCCCCCATGGTGACCTCCAGAGGCCCAAGGCTTTGGATCCCCATGGTGACCTCCAGAGGCCCAAGGCTTTGGATCCCCATGGTGACCTCCAGAGGCCCAAGGCTTTGGACCTCCCCATGGTGACCCCATGGTGACCAGAGGCCCAAGGCTTTGGATCCCCATGGTGACCTCCAGAGGCCCAAGGCTTTGCGTCCCCATGGTGACCTCCAGAGGCCCAAGGCTTTGCGTCCCCCATGGTGACCTCCAGAGGCCCAAGGCTTTGCGACCCCCATGGTGACCTCCAGAGGCCCAAGACTTTGGATCCCCATGGTGACCTCCAGAGGCCCAAGGCTTTGGATCCCCATGGTTCTCTCCATAGGCCCAAGGCTTTGGATCCCCATGGTGACCTCCAGAGGCCCAAGGCTTTGACATTGTACTTCCCTAATTACTACACTACTTTTTCCCAGCACAGGGCTTTGTTCAAAAGTAGTGCACTGTTATATTTAGGATGTAGTCTACAGTATGTATTCACCTCTGTAGCCCAGAGGGAATTAGGAGTTTTACATTATGTGCATAATAGACAGACAGACCATTCAATAGGCAGACAGACCTATTCCCAGGCCAATTGACTGACAACACATCCTTATTTACAGCAACGTTCTTGGGAATAGTTACAGGGGACAGGAGGGGGGATGATTGAGCCAATTGGAAGCTGGGGATGATTAGGTGGCCATGATGGTATGAGGGCCAGATTGGGAATTTAGCCAGGACACCGGTGTTAACACCCCTACTCTTACGATAAGTGCCATGAGATCTTTAGTGACCACAGAGAGTCAGGACACCCGTTTAACGTCCCGTCCGAAAGACGGCACCCTACACCGGGTAATGTCCCCATCACTGCCCTGGGGCATTGGGATATTATACTTTTATTTTAGGCCAGAGGAAAGACTGCCTCCTACCGGTCCTCCAACACCACTTCCAGCATCACCTGGTCTCCCATCCAGGGACCGACCAGAATCAACCCTGCTTAGCTTCAGGGGCCAGCCATCAGTGGGATACAGGGTGGTCTCCCATCGAGGGACCGACCAGAACCAACCCTGCTTACTGCAGCTTCAGAGGCAAGCCAGCAGTGGGATGCAGGGTGGTATGCTGCTGACACTAAGCCTCTACGATGCAGAGAATAGCAGTGGGATACAGGGTGGTATGCTGCTGACGCTAAGCCTCTACGATGCAGAGAATAGCAGTGGGATACAGGGTGGTATGCTGCTGGGGCTAAGCCTCTACGATGCAGAGAATAGCAGTGGGATACAGGGTGGTATGCTGCTGGGGCTAAGCCTCTACGATGCAGAGAATAGCAGTGGGATACAGGGTGGTATGCTGCTGGGGCTAAGCCTCTACGATGCAGAGAATAGCAGTGGGATGCAGGGTGGTATGCTGCTGACGCTAAGCCTCTACGATGCAGAGAATAGCAGTGGGATACAGGGTGGTATGCTGCTGACGCTAAGCCTCTACGATGCAGAGAATAGCAGTGGGATACAGGGTGGTATGCTGCTGGCGCTAAGCCTCTACGATGCAGAGAATAGCAGTGGGATACAGGGTGGTATGCTGCTGACGCTAAGCCTCTACGATGCAGAGAATAGCAGTGGGATGCAGGGTGGTATGCTGCTGGCGCTAAGCCTCTACGATGCAGAGAATAGCAGTGGGATGCAGGGTGGTATGCTGCTGACGCTAAGCCTCTACGATGCAGAGAATAGCAGTGGGATGCAGGGTGGTATGCTGCTGACGCTAAGCCTCTACGATGCAGAGAATAGCAGTGGGATGCAGGGTGGTATGCTGCTGACGCTAAGCCTCTACGATGCAGAGAATAGCAGTGGGATACAGGGTGGTATGCTGCTGGCGCTAAGCCTCTACGATGCAGAGAATAGCAGTGGGATGCAGGGTGGTATGCTGCTGACGCTAAGCCTCTACGATGCAGAGAATAGCAGTGGGATACAGGGTGGTATGCTGCTGACGCTAAGCCTCTACGATGCAGAGAATAGCAGTGGGATACAGGGTGGTATGCTGCTGACGCTAAGCCTCTACGATGCAGAGAATAGCAGTGGGATACAGGGTGGTATGCTGCTGACACTAAGCCTCTACGATGCAGAGAATAGCAGTGGGATGCAGGGTGGTATGCTGCTGGCGCTAAGCCTCTACGATGCAGAGAATAGCAGTGGGATACAGGGTGGTATGCTGCTGGCGCTAAGCCTCTACGATGCAGAGAATAGCAGTGGGATGCAGGGTGGTATGCTGCTGACGCTAAGCCTCTACGATGCAGAGAATAGCAGTGGGATACAGGGTGGTATGCTGCTGACGCTAAGCCTCTACGATGCAGAGAATAGCAGTGGGATGCAGGGTGGTATGCTGCTGACGCTAAGCCTCTACGATGCAGAGAATAGCATAAATGCATGGACTGACAAGTGGGAGTGAGACATACAATGAGAACCAAATCACAAGCCATCAGTTTGTCACTCAGAGAAGAGGAGAGATGTCTCTGACAGTCTCTTCTTCTCTGTAAACACAATGCGTGTTCTTCACCCATAGACAATGGACCCCCTGTGCTACTGACAGCAAAACAAGGGTCTAAGAAAGAATGATAATGACAGTTGTTCCCTTATCAAACAGAATGATTCAGTATTTTATATACAGACATAAGTATTTTACTACAATATACATCCAGACTTCCAGACCAATTTTATTAAATGGTATAGAGGAGTATAACTTCCCCAGTGTTTATTAACCTGTTACAAATCAACCAAATGTCAACCTGCCCTACTATTCCTGCCTGTCCGTGTACCTCCTCAACAAACCAACCAATCACCTTTCTCTTGACAACGTAATGACAACATTCAACCATCCACACACGTTTCCGAACACCCTCCGACCACGCTCTGAAAACGCACCGAACACACGCCGAACGTGCTCCGACCACCACTTACCGCCGATACCCTCTCTGGGACAGACTAGGTGAGTAGGGGGGTTGGTAATGGTAGTTCATGGCTCTCGCAACGCTGCTCAGACGCCTCTGTGTCTGCAGTGGGGCTGGGACGGCAGCAGGCGGCTCGGCTAGTCGCTGGATGGTTTGCTGGGCTGGCCCAGGGGATGGGAGAGGTGGTCTGCTTCTGGCCTGGCTAGGGAGTGGGACAACGCAGGGACGCGACCAACAGGCTCCCATTCCAACGACCAACAAACGAATGAGAGGATAGTGGAGAGATGCTTTCACTGTTCTGTTATTCACTGTTGTTT
This sequence comes from Oncorhynchus tshawytscha, assembly GCF_018296145.1. Classification (NCBI taxonomy): domain Eukaryota; kingdom Metazoa; phylum Chordata; class Actinopteri; order Salmoniformes; family Salmonidae; genus Oncorhynchus; species Oncorhynchus tshawytscha. The sequence goes on along the minus strand of NC_056449.1, from coordinate 38,433,532 downwards.
CTGTTTCTTCAGCGATCTCTCTCTCTCTCTCTCTCAAAACACAAAGAGAAAACTGACGAGGATACCTCTGGAGGTGGGCCAAGGCCTACGCACAACGCAGCACATAGTGGCATTTGTCATGTGATTTTCCAAGGCCGTATTAGGCCCATACCATTGGCAACCATTGTCACTCAACAGCTGTCCATGTACAGAATATGAACCTCAATCACAAACGAGGGGGGAAATTCTTTAAATTGAAACATTTCTCAATTGATTGCTGATGGAATCATACCGGAATCTCGTCCATAATAAGACACTAGTCTTCCATTGTTCTGTAACATGGAACACGAAGCCAACCTAGGGTATGTTCTTATGTCAAAACGTCTTGAGTTTTCTCAACAATTGAGTCAATCCAGTTTATTTGGCAGTCTTTTGTACCTGGGCAAAATGCTAACATAAATATTGAGAGATATATAGTGTACTGTAGACCTGTTACAGTCATTGTTCACATTTAAAACAAGTTGAAGCAGGATATCATGTTGAAAACAAAAGGCATCACATTACATAAGGTTTGAAGATGAAACGTGTCAGTATTAGTCCATAGAGTAGCTGTAGAAACCGCTGACTGAGCTGTTGCAAGTCAACAAGACTTTCATTTCATACCTAGTGTCACGCCCTGACCTTTATAGTTATCTTTGTTTTCTTTATTATTTTGGTTAGGTCAGGGTGTGACAAGGGGTGGTTTGTTGTGTTTTAACCCTGTCTAGGGTTTTTGTATGTTTATGGGGTTGTTCACTAGTCAAGGTGTTTTATATGTCTATGGTTGCCTAGATAGGTTCTCAATTAGAGGCAGCTGTTTATCGTTGTCTCTGATTGGGAACCATATTTAGGCAGCCATATTCCTTGGGTATTAGTTGTCTTTGTCTGCACTTATTCTGTATAGCGTCACGTTTTTGTAAATTTGTTGAAGTGTTCTTCGGTTCATTAAAATAGAAGATGTATTCACATCACGCTGCGCCTTGGTCTCATCTCTATAACGAACGTGACACCTAGCTAGATAGAGATTTGACACATCACTCTGAATGATGATGATCCCACATTGTGATCCCACAAAGCCAACATAATGCAGACTAATTAAACAGACATACATACAGATATGTCCTGACAGTGGGAACACAGAGACAGATCACTGGTAACACCCTGAAACCAGCCAATCTCATCTCCCTGTTAAATCCTTCTCTCTGTCGCTGGTCCGTCAATACGGCTGGGAACAGTCCTTGTAATTTCTCCTCTGAACTCTACGAATGTATGCCAAATGGCCCCCTATTCCCTATATAGTGCACTTCTTTTGACCAGAGCCCTATGGAAGATGTCCAAAAGTAGTGACACTATATAGAGAATAGGGAGCCATTCGGGACGCAAAACCACTGTCAACTCCCTGGTAAATTCTACCAGGACGTCAGGGCAGAACACTGGAGGTCTGGGCAGCTCAATGACAGCTGATCCTGCTCCCTTTGTAGAACTCATGGAATTAGAATCAATTCCGAATTAGAATAGAATGAGAAGTCGTTTCTACGATGAGTTCTAGAGCCCTTCTCAGAGACAGGGCCATAATGAGGAGTATTAGTTGATAAGAGAGGCATTAAACACGATGAGACCGTCACCACCAGAGGGAGTCTGATTACCAACTAGGACATACAGCATCTTTCATGGGAGTGGACCCATCCTGATATTTGTAGACGTTAGTAGATATTATCTAATAGATAACCTTTCTAAGAACTGGGAAACATCGAGGCCATTCAAATTCCATGGTTCACTTGGGCAGATGGCCAGGTGTAGCCTACTCAACGCGGCCACAAAAAGGTGATTCTTCATCTGCTTGCCAAAGTGGCACCCTATTCCCTATATAGTGCACTACTTTTGACCATAGCCTATACGTCTCTGGTTAAAAATAGAGCACTATGTAGGGAATAGGGTGCCACTTGGCCTGCAGGTCACGTGTCTGATGACCTATATGCGACTAACTAACATGTATATTGTGCTGCTGGAGGCCCAGAGATCAATGAGCCTTACAGAAAAAACACATCTATTATTCTGTTTCTGTTGCGCCCACGCCACTCTTTTACTTTCATGTCAGTGTGTAGTCAGGTTCTCCTCTGCAGCTCTCGTCTCCTCACACGATCCATGTGTTAACCTGTTATCTGGTGCCACTGAAGAGACGCTTATATAAGTCGGCTAGTTGAATAATTACAACACCGGCAGACAGACAGACAGACAGGCACAGTGCAGTGTTTTCACCCCCCCCCCCCACGTGGTCTATACCTGAGTGAATTAGGAGTGAGTGTTCCAGAACATTAGACGAGACAGTGAGCCGTTCTGGTTGGTGAAACATCTTTGCTAACAACGCCCAAGTCGCTCTTTTACAAGAGACACAGTCTAGGTGGTGTCTGGTTACACAGCAACCTCAACAAGCCACCCAGTCCATATTATAGATGCCCTGCCACAGCCTCCACCGTTCACATGGAAACACATGCAGGAGGCCAAGTGTAGTGTGTCATGTTGCCATTCGATAAAATTCAAAGGCAAAATAGTACACTTTTATTTGCTGATTTGTGAATTCAATGATCAGTTCAACACCAGCAGAAAGGGACACCTTGTTGACACGCACAAGCATGTATGCTCAGACACACACACACACACACACACACACACACACACACACACACACACACCAACCACCCCACTAACCCCTGCAAACACACACACACGCACACACACACACAACCAACCCACTACCCCCCTGCAAATACACACACACACACACAAAACACCCCCTTACAAACACACACACACACACACACATGGTCTGTGCTCTATGAGACAGTATTGATAACTAACATGGTCCCTATGAGACAGTATTGATAACTAACATGGTCTGTGCTCTATGAGACAGTATTGATAACTAACATGGTCTGTGCTCTATGAGACAGTATTGATAACTAACATGGTCCGTGCTCTATGAGACAGTATTGATAACTAACATGGTCCCTATGAGACAGTATTGATAACTAACATGGTCCCTATGAGACAGTATTGATAACTAACATGGTCCCTATGAGACAGTATTGATAACTAACATGGTCCCTATGAGACAGTATTGATAACTAACATGGTCCCTATGAGACAGTATTGATAACTAACATGGTCCCTATGAGACAGTATTGATAACTAACATGGTCTCTATGAGACAGTATTGATAACTAACATGGTCTCTATGAGACAGTATTGATAACTAACATGGTTCGTGCTCTATGAGACAGTATTGATAACTAACATGGTCTCTATGAGACAGTATTGATAACTAACATGGTCTGTGCTCTATGAGACAGTATTGATAACTAACATGGTCCCTATGAGACAGTATTGATAACTAACATGGTCTGTGCTCTATGAGACAGTATTGATAACTAACATGGTCTGTGCTCTATGAGACAGTATTGATAACTAACATGGTCCCTATGAGACAGTATTGATAACTAACATGGTCTCTATGAGACAGTATTGATAACTAACATGGTCCCTATGAGACAGTATTGATAACTAACATGGTCTGTGCTCTATGAGACAGTGTTGATAACTAACATGGTCCCTATGAGACAGTATTGATAACTAACATGGTCTGTGCTCTGAGACAGTATTGATAACTAACATGGTCTCTATGAGACAGTATTGATAACTAACATGTCCCTATGAGACAGTATTGATAACTAACATGGTCTGTGCTCTATGAGACAGTGTTGATAACTAACATGGTCCCTATGAGACAGTATTGATAACTAACATGGTCCCTATGAGACAGTATTGATAACTAACATGGTCCCTATGAGACAGTATTGATAACTAACATGGTCCCTATGAGACAGTATTGATAACTAACATGGTCCCTATGAGACAGTATTGATAACTAACATGGTCTCTATGAGACAGTATTGATAACTAACATGGTCTCTATGAGACAGTATTGATAACTAACATGGTTCGTGCTCTACGAGACAGTATTGATAACTAACATGGTCTCTATGAGACAGTATTGATAACTAACATGGTCTGTGCTCTATGAGACAGTATTGATAACTAACATGGTCCCTATGAGACAGTATTGATAACTAACATGGTCTGTGCTCTATGAGACAGTATTGATAACTAACATGGTCTCTATGAGACAGTATTGATAACTAACATGGTCCCTATGAGACAGTATTGATAACTAACATGGTCTGTGCTCTATGAGACAGTATTGATAACTAACATGGTCCCTATGAGACAGTATTGATAACTAACATGGTCTCTATGAGACAGTATTGATAACTAACATGGTCCCTATGAGACAGTATTGATAACTAACATGGTCTGTGCTCTATGAGACAGTGTTGATAACTAACATGGTCCCTATGAGACAGTATTGATAACTAACATGGTCTGTGCTCTGAGACAGTATTGATAACTAACATGGTCCCTATGAGACAGTATTGATAACTAACATGGTCTCTATGAGACAGTATTGATAACTAACATGTCCCTATGAGACAGTATTGATAACTAACATGGTCTGTGCTCTATGAGACAGTGCTGATAACTAACATGGTCCCTATGAGACAGTATTGATAACTAACATGGTCCCTATGAGACAGTATTGATAACTAACATGGTCCCTATGAGACAGTATTGATAACTAACATGGTCCCTATGAGACAGTATTGATAACTAACATGGTCTCTATGAGACAGTATTGATAACTAACATGGTCTCTATGAGACAGTATTGATAACTAACATGGTTCGTGCTCTATGGGACAATAATGTATTTACAGGTGTTGTCTTTCAAATTGCTATTTCAGTCATTTGATTGAGTTGTTTTGCTTGTCTTTTAAATACAAACATCTTCCACTGGGAATGAATTACAACTTTATCTTCCTAGTTTGTTTTCTAAATTAAAAAAGATAAACATTGGAGTCACTCTCCTATACATTTACAGTGGAGTCACTCCTAAACATTGACAGTGGAGTCACTCCTAAACATTGACAGTGGAGTCACTCTCCTAAACATGAACGGTGGAGTCACTCTCCTAAACATTGACAGTGGAGTCACTCTCCTAAACATTGACAGTGGAGTCACTCTCCTATTTGACAGTGGAGTCACTCTCCTAAACATTTACAGTGGAGTCACTCTCCTAAACATGGACAGTGGAGTCACTCTCCTAAACATTGACAGTGGAGTCACTCTCCTAAACATTGACAGTGGAGTCACTCTCCTATTCATTGACAGTGGAGTCACTCTCCTAAACATTGACAGTGGAGTCACTCTCCTAAACATTGACAGTGGAGTCACTCTCCTATTCATTGACAGTGGAGTCACTCTCCTAAACATTGACAGTGGAGTCACTCTCCTAAACATGGACAGTGGAGTCACTCTCCTAAACATTGACAGTGGAGTCACTCTCCTATTCATTGACAGTGGAGTCACTCTCCTAAACATTGACAGTGGAGTCACTCTCCTAAACATTTACAGTGGAGTCACTCTCCTAAACATGGACAGTGGAGTCACTCTCCTATTCATTGACAGTGGAGTCACTCTCAGTGGAGTCACTCTCCTATTCATTGACAGTGGAGTCACTCTCCAAACATGGACAGTGGAGTCACTCTCCAATTCATTTACAGAGGAGTCTTCCTCCTAAACATTGACAGTGGAGTCACTCTCCTAAACATTGACAGTGGAGTCACTCTCCTAAACATTGACAGTGGAGTCACTCTCCTAAACATTGACAGTGGAGTCACTCTCCTAAACATTGACAGTGGAGTCACTCTCCTAAACATTGACAGTGGAGTCACTCTCCTAAACATTGACAGTGGAGTCACTCTCCTAAACATTGACATTGGAGTCACTCTCCTAAACATTGACATTGGAGTCACTCTCCTAAACATTGACAGTGGAGTCACTCTCCTAAACATGGACAGTGGAGTCACTCCTAAACATTGACAGTGGAGTCACTCCTAAACATTGACAGTGGAGTCACTCTCCTAAACATGAACGGTGGAGTCACTCTCCTAAACATTGACAGTGGAGTCACTCTCCTAAACATTGACAGTGGAGTCACTCTCCTAAACATTGACAGTGGAGTCACTGTCCTATTCATTTACAGTGGAGTCACTCTCCTATTCATTTACAGTGGAGTCACTCTCCTATTCATTTACAGTGGAGTCACTCTCCTATTCATTGACAGTGGAGTCACTCTCCTAAACATTGACAGTGGAGTCACTCTCCTATTCATTTACAGTGGAGTCACTCTCCTAAACATTGACAGTGGAGTCACTCTCCTATTCATTGACAGTGGAGTCACTCTCCTAAACATGGACAGTGGAGTCACTCTCCTAAACATTTACAGTGGAGTCACTCTCCTATTCATTGACAGTGGAGTCACTCTCCTAAACATTGACAGTGGAGTCACTCTCCTAAACATTGACATTGGAGTCACTCTCCTAAACATTGACAGTGGAGTCACTCTCCTAAACATGGACAGTGTAGTCACTCTCCTAAACATTGACAGTGGAGTCACTCTCCTAAACATTGACAGTGGAGTCACTCTCCTAAACATTGACAGTGGAGTCACTCTCCTAAACATTGACAGTGGAGTCACTCTCCTAAACATTGACAGTGGAGTCACTGTCCTATTCATTTACAGTGGAGTCACTCTCCTATTCATTTACAGTGGAGTCACTCTCCTATTCATTTACAGTGGAGTCACTCTCCTATTCATTGACAGTGGAGTCACTCTCCTAAACATTGACAGTGGAGTCACTCTCCTATTAATTTACAGTGGAGTCACTCTCCTAAACATTGACAGTGGAGTCACTCTCCTATTCATTGACAGTGGAGTCACTCTCCTATTCATTTACAGTGGAGTCACTCTCCTAAACATTGACAGTGGAGTCACTCTCCTATTCATTGACAGTGGAGTCACTCTCCTATTCATTGACAGTGGAGTCACTCTCCTATTCATTTACAGAGGAGTCTTCCTCCTAAACATGGACAGTGGAGTCACTCTCCTATACATTGACAGTGGAGTCACTCTCCTATTCATTGACAGTGGAGTCACTCTCCAATTCATTTACAGAGGAGTCTTCCTCCTAAACATGGACAGTGGAGTCACTCTCCAATTCATTTACAGAGGAGTCTTCCTCCTAAACATGGACAGTGGAGTCACTCTCCTATTCATTTACAGTGGAGTCACTCTCCTATTCATTGACAGTGGAGTCACTCTCCTAAACATTGACAGTGGAGTCACTCTCCTAAACATTGACAGTGGAGTCACTCTCCTAAACATTGACAGTGGAGTCACTCTCCTATTCATTTACAGTGGAGTCACTCTCCTAAACATGAACGGTGGAGTCACTCTCCTAAACATTGACAGTGGAGTCACTCTCCTAAACATTGACAGTGGAGTCACTCTCCTAAACATTGACAGTGGAGTCACTCTCCTAAACATTGACAGTGGAGTCACTCTCCTAAACATTGACAGTGGAGTCACTCTCCTAAACATTGACAGTGGAGTCACTCTCCTAAACATTGACAGTGGAGTCACTCTCCTAAACATTGACAGTGGAGTCACTCTCCTAAACATTGACATTGGAGTCACTCTCCTAAACATTGACAGTGGAGTCGCTCTCCTAAACATTGACAGTGGAGTCACTCTCCTAAACATTGACAGTGGAGTCACTCTCCTAAACATTTACAGTGGAGTCACTCTCCTATTCATTGACAGTGGAGTCACTCTCCTAAACATTGACAGTGGAGTCACTCTCCTAAACATTGACAGTGGAGTCACTGTCCTATTCATTTACAGTGGAGTCACTCTACTATTCATTTACAGTGGAGTCACTCTCCTATTCATTTACAGTGGAGTCACTCTCCTATTCATTGACAGTGGAGTCACTCTCCTAAACATTGACAGTGGAGTCACTCTCCTATTCATTTACAGTGGAGTCACTCTCCTAAACATTGACAGTGGAGTCACTCTCCTATTCATTGACAGTGGAGTCACTCTCCTAAACATGAACAGTGGAGTCACTCTCCTAAACATGAACAGTGGAGTCACTCTCCTAAACATGAACAGTGGAGTCACTCTCCTAAACATTGACAGTGGAGTCAGTCTCCTAAACATGAACAGTGGAGTCACTCTCCTAAACATGGACAGTGGAGTTACTCTCCTAAACATGAACAGTGGAGTCACTCTCCTAAACATTGACAGTGGAGTCACTCTCCTAAACATTGACAGTGGAGTCACTCTCCTAAACATGAACAGTGGAGTCACTCTCCTAAACATTGACAGTGGAGTCACTCTCCTAAACATTGACAGTGGAGTCACTCTCCTAAACATTGACAGTGGAGTCACTCTCCTAAACATGAACAGTGGAGTCACTCTCCTAAACATTGACAGTGGAGTCAGTCTCCTAAACATGAACAGTGGAGTCACTCTCCTAAACATGGACAGTGGAGTTACTCTCCTAAACATGAACAGTGGAGTCACTCTCCTAAACATGAACAGTGGAGTCACTCTCCTAAACATGAACAGTGGAGTCACTCTCCTAAACATGAACAGTGGAGTCACTCTGCTAAACATTGACAGTGGAGTCACTCTCCTAAACATGAAAAGTGGAGTCACTCTCCTAAACATTGACAGTGGAGTCACTCTCCTAAACATGAACAGTGGAGTCACTCTCCTAAACATGAAAAGTGGAGTCACTCTCCTAAACATGAACAGTGGAGTCACTCTCCTAAACATGAACAGTGGAGTCACTCTCCTATTCATTGACAGTGGAGTCACTCTCCTAAACATGAACAGTGGAGTCACTCTCCTAAACATGAACAGTGGAGTCACTCTCCTATTCATTGACAGTGGAGTCACTCTCCCAAACATGGACAGTGGAGTCACTCTCCTAAACATTAACAGTGGAGTCACTCTCCTAAACATTGACAGTGGAGTCACTCTCCTAAACATTGACAGTGGAGTCACTCTCCTAAACATTGACAGTGGAGTCACTCTCCTAAACATTGACAGTGGAGTCACTCTCCTAAACATTGACAGTGGAGTCACTCTCCTAAACATTTACAGTGGAGTCACTCTCCTATTCATTTACAGTGGAGTCACTCTCCTAAACATTGACAGTGGAGTCACTCTCCTAAACATGGACAGTGGAGTTACTCTCCTATTCATGGATAGTGGTGTCGTTCAAAGCATGACAACTGGATCTGAAAACATGAAAAGCTGAAATGTAATGGCCTTCAGCCTTCCTCCTTTAGGAAGCATCTTCGTGGCGTTCTGAAAGAAAGACACGAGCTGCCTTGAGTTGAGTCATGTACCAGAACAACAAGGTCTACAGAGGTCAAAGTCACCCGTTTGTGTTTGTCTGTTCACACACAGTACAGATTTACCTCAGATGTGGACGCCTTCTCTGAACAAGTGCTGACATCATAGTGAGTGGTACAAAGTGTGCTAAGACCATCAAGACCTGTCTCTCTACCGGTCCCTCTCTACTCTATACCGGTCCCTCTCTACTCTATACCGGTCCCTCTCTACTCTATACCGGTCCCTCTCTACTCTATACCGGTCCCTCTCTACTCTATACCGGTCCCTCTCTACTCTATACCGGTCCCTCTCTACTCTATACCGGTCCCTCTCTACTCTATACCGGTCCCTCTCTACTCTATACCGGTCCCTCTCTACTCTATACCGGTCCCTGTCTACTCTATACTGGTCCCTCTCTACTCTATACCGGTTCCTCTCTACTCTATACCGGTCCCTCTCTACTCTATACCGGTCCCTCTCTACTCTATACCGGTCCCTGTCTACTCTATACCGGTCCCTCTCTACTCTATACCGGTCCCTCTCTACTCTATACCGGTCCCTCTCTACTCTATACCGGTCCCTGTCTACTCTATACCGGTCCCTCTCTACTCTATACCGGTCCCTCTCTACTCTATACCGGTCCCTCTCTACTCTATACCGGTCCCTGTCTACTCTATACCGGTCCTCTCTACTCTATACCGGTTCCTCTCTACTCTATACCGGTCCCTCTCTACTCTAAACTGGTCCCTCTCTACTCTATACCGGTCCCTGTCTACTCTATACCGGTCCCTGTCTACTCTATACCGGTCCCTGTCTACTCTATACCGGTTCCTCTCTACTCTATACCGGTCCCTCTCTACTCTATACCAGTCCCTCTCTACTCTATACTGGTCCCTCTCTACTCCATACCAGTCCCTCTCTACTCTATACCGGTCCTCTCTACTCTATACCGGTCCCTCTCTACCAGTCCCTGTCTACTCTATACCGGTTCCTCTCTACTCTATACTGGTCCCTCTCTACTCTATACCGGTTCCTCTCTACTCTATACCGGTCCCTCTCTACTCCATACCAGTCCCTCTCTACTCTAGACCTGTCCCTCTCTACTCTAGACCTGTCCCTCTCTACTCTATACTGGTCCCTCTCTACTCTATACTGGTCCCTGTCTACTCTATACCGGTTCCTTTCTACTCTATACTGGTCCCTCTCTACTCTATACCGGTCCCTCTAAACCGGTCCCTGTCTACTCTATACCGGTTCCTCTCTACTCTATACCGGTCCCTGTCTACTCTATACCGGTTCCTCTCTACTCTAAACCGGTCCCTGTCTACTCTATACCGGTTCCTCTCTACTCTAAACTGGTCCCTCTCTACTCTATACCGGTTCCTCTCTACTCTAAACCGGTCCCTGTCTACTCTATACCGGTTCCTTTCTACTCTATACTGGTCCCTCTCTACTCTATACCGGTCCCTCTAAACCGGTCCCTGTCTACTCTATACCGGTTCCTCTCTACTCTATACCGGTCCCTCTCTACTCTATACCTGTCCCTCTCCACCGGTCCCTGTCTACTCTATACCGGTTCCTCTCTACTCCAAACCGGTCCTCTCTACTCTATACCGGTCCCTCTCCACCGGTTCCTCTCTACTCTATACCGGTCCTCTCTACTCTATACCGGTCCCTCTCCACCGGTCCCTGTCTACTCTATACCGGTCCCTCTCCACCGGTCCCTGTCTACTCTATACCGGTCCCTCTCTACTCTATACCGGTCCCTCTCTACTCTATACTGGTCCCTCTCTACTCTATACCGGTCCCTCTCTACTCTATACCGGTCCCTCTCTACTCTATACCGGTCCCTCTCTACTCTATACCGGTCCCTCTCTACTCTATACCGGTCCCTGTCTACTCTATACTGGTCCTCTCTACTCTATACCGGTTCCTCTCTACTCTATACCGGTCCCTCTCTACTCTATACCGGTCCCTCTCTACTCTATACCGGTCCCTGTCTACTCTATACCGGTCCCTCTCTACTCTATACCGGTCCCTCTCTACTCTATACCGGTCCCTCTCTACTCTATACCGGTCCCTGTCTACTCTATACCGGTCCCTCTCTACTCTATACCGGTCCCTCTCTACTCTATACCGGTCCCTCTCTACTCTATACCGGTCCCTGTCTACTCTATACCGGTCCCTCTCTACTCTATACCGGTTCCTCTCTACTCTATACCGGTCCCTCTCTACTCTAAACTGGTCCCTCTCTACTCTATACCGGTCCCTGTCTACTCTATACCGGTCCCTGTCTACTCTATACCGGTCCCTGTCTACTCTATACCGGTTCCTCTCTACTCTATACCGGTCCCTCTCTACTCTATACCAGTCCCTCTCTACTCTATACTGGTCCCTCTCTACTCCATACCAGTCCCTCTCTACTCTATACCGGTCCCTCTCTACTCTATACCGGTCCTCTCTACCAGTCCCTGTCTACTCTATACCGGTTCCTCTCTACTCTATACTGGTCCCTCTCTACTCTATACCGGTTCCTCTCTACTCTATACCGGTCCCTCTCTACTCCATACCAGTCCCTCTCTACTCTAGACCTGTCCCTCTCTACTCTAGACCTGTCCCTCTCTACTCTATACTGGTCCCTCTCTACTCTATACTGGTCCCTGTCTACTCTATACCGGTTCCTTTCTACTCTATACTGGTCCCTCTCTACTCTATACCGGTCCCTCTAAACCGGTCCCTGTCTACTCTATACCGGTTCCTCTCTACTCTATACCGGTCCCTGTCTACTCTATACCGGTTCCTCTCTACTCTAAACCGGTCCCTGTCTACTCTATACCGGTTCCTCTCTACTCTAAACTGGTCCCTCTCTACTCTATACCGGTTCCTCTCTACTCTAAACCGGTCCCTGTCTACTCTATACCGGTTCCTTTCTACTCTATACTGGTCCCTCTCTACTCTATACCGGTCCCTCTAAACCGGTCCCTGTCTACTCTATACCGGTTCCTCTCTACTCTATACCGGTCCCTCTCTACTCTATACCGGTCCCTCTCCACCGGTCCCTGTCTACTCTATACCGGTTCCTCTCTACTCCAAACCGGTCCCTCTCTACTCTATACCGGTCCCTCTCCACCGGTTCCTCTCTACTCTATACCGGTCCCTCTCTACTCTATACCGGTCCCTCTCCACCGGTCCCTGTCTACTCTATACCGGTCCCTCTCCACCGGTCCCTGTCTACTCTATACCGGTCCCTCTCTACTCTATACCGGTCCCTCTCTACTCTATACTGGTCCCTCTCTACTCTATACCGGTCCCTCTCTACTCTATACCGGTCCCTCTCCACCGGTCCCTGTCTACTCTATACCGGTCCCTCTCCACCGGTCCCTGTCTACTCTATACCGGTCCCTCTCTACTCTATACCGGTCCCTGTCTACTCTATACCGGTCCCTGTCTACTCTATACCGGTCCCTGTCTACTCTATACCGGTTCCTCTCTACTCTATACCGGTCCCTCTCTACTCTATACCGGTCCCTCTCTACTCTATACCGGTCCTCTCTACTCTATACCGGTCCCTGTCTACTCTATACCGGTCCCTGTCTACTCTATACCGGTCCCTCTCTACTCTATACCGGTCCTCTCTACTCTATACCGGTCCCTCTCTACTCTATACCGGTCCCTCTCTACTCTATACCGGTCCCTCTCTACTCTATACCGGTCCCTCTCTACTCTATACCGGTCCCTCTCTACTCTATACCGGTCCCTCTCTACTCTATACCGGTCCCTGTCTACTCTATACCGGTCCCTGTCTACTCTATACCGGTCCCTGTCTACTCTATACCGGTCCCTGTCTACTCTATACCGGTCCCTCTCTACTCTATACCGGTTCCTCTCTACTCTATTCTGGCTCTTTCTTGCATTTGTTTTCAGAGTTGGTGTATATTTTGTAAAGTACACTGCAACGTTATAACAATCAATGAACCACCTCTGTTTCATTAATTTGGAGGAAAAATGAACACCCTATTCCACCAGACCCCTGTAGCCTGCAGATGTGAGGTTGTGCCCGCTCTCCTTCCATCCTACCCTCTAGTAGGGTGTCTCTCTTAACAGCTGTGACCTGTGACCTGTGACATGACGACTAGGACAGGGCAGGACTGAGACTGGAGGATCCCCATCTGTCTGTCTCTTTCTAGTCAGCAGAAGATCTAGATCAAACCGTCTGACAAAGACAAAAAAAACTGTTCATCAATGTCAGTGTAGTGTCTGGATGGAACAATCCCAGGGTTTCCCCTTGGCACTGACTGGCTCATGTGTCATCATTACAACCTTACCACAGGAGGCTGCTGAGGGGAGAATGGCTTATAATAATGGAGCCACTACAATCGCACAATCGGCCAATAAAATTCATGAATCTGTCCCATTCTAGCAAGTTCCAATCTACCTCTGTGTCCTGTAATAAGTTACGTGACATCGTATTATCTTGGATAAACACCACCTCAGGTCACGACAGATTGGACGTTAAGCTGGCTAAAGAAATGGTTGATTTCATTATCACACCTCTTGACCACATTTTCAATCTATCATTTGCTAAGGGCATTGTGCCCTATGAACTGGAAATGGCCAAAAGTTTTCCAATTCATAAAGTTGATCAAACTTTAAAAATGTCAAATTTTGCTGTCTACCTCGACCATTTTAGAGAAGCTTGCAAATAACAGATTAATAAAATATCAAACGTCAGTATGGCTTCAGAAAACTTTCACTCTACTTATTTAATTGACGAAATAGATAAGGAAAATGATCGCATTCAGTATTTTTCTGGATCTCTCAAAATCATTCGGGAGATTAAGTGTGGTGTGCCGCAGGGATCAATTCTTGGTCCCCTATTATTTCTGATCTATATAAATGATCTGCCTAAAGCATCCAAAGTGCCCTCCCAGATCTCACAGAGACCTCAATGATCATATTAATATTGTTCGTGTAAACTGCAATATCTCCAAGTGATTTAAAATCAACAAATTGTAATTGAATTTATTATTTGGTCCAAGAAAAGAGAATCCAATCCAGACTATATAAGGGTCCATATTGATAATATTCCTTTTGATTAGGTAAAGAGAAAGGGGGGGATACCTAGTCAGTTGTAAAACTCAATGAACATCCACGTCTTCGGCGCCTGGGAAACGGTGGGTTAACTGCTTTGCTCAGTGGCAGTATGACAGATTTGTATCTTGATAGCTCAGGGATTCGATCCAGCAACCTTTCGGTTACTGGCCCAATGCTCTAAGCCTGTACAACATACTTTCTTGGTGTATCCAATCCAGGCTATATAGGGGTCCATATTAATAATATCCAAGTTGATCAAGCCTGTACAATACACTTTCTTGGTATTTTTAGTGATGATAAATTGTCATGGAAACCACACATAACGACAAAAACCTCACAGCTTCTGTAACATTACATGGACCAGCACACAACATACCAAACTACTGTCAATCTATCGCCTGCAGAAACCATCAGTAATAATAACATCATCTGATGGTTTAAGAGACCATTCAACAGTTACTTTTCAAACAATTAGGACTCCTGAATATTTATCAAATGAATTATCTTCAAGTTGTTCAATTGTTTTACAGCTCTTTAAATCACTTATTACAATATTTCTTCAAAAACAACTATTTCACCACCACATATGAATTCCACTCAACAAGAAACAGCCAACAGCTACACCTGCACACATTCAAGAACAACCCCTTCTCAATTCAATCACCTACAGAGGCCCTATGATCTGGAACTCACTCCCCATGGCACTGGTTTTGCCAAACTCTCCCCATCATTGTTCAAAACATGTTGTAACTGTCCATTACAGCTCTACACCCCCAGTTGTAACTGTCCATTACAGCTCTACACCCCCAGTTGTAACTGTCCATTACAGCTCTACACCCCCAGTTGTAACTGTCCATTACAGCTCTACACCCCCAGTTGTAACTGTCCATTACAGCTCTACACCCCCAGTTGAAACTGTCCATTACAGCTCTACACCCCCAGTTGTAACTGTCCATTACAGCTCTACACCCCCAGTTGAAACTGTCCATTACAGCTCTACACCCCCAGTTGTAACTGTCCATTACAGCTCTACACCCCCAGTTGAAACTGTCCATTACAGCTCTACACCCCCAGTTGTAACTGTCCATTACAGCTCTACACCCCCAGTTGTAACTGTCCCGTACAGCTCTACACCTCCATTATATTTTATATGACCTCTTTTACCAGACTTTATTTTCCATAACAATAAATGTATCAACCCCTACAAAAGTATCCGTTAATTATTATCCACGTAATTTCCTGTTGCTGCAGGATTCTTTTCCTGCCCTAGCAAACTTGCTCAAATTAATATGCTACATCTGTAGTGTACTATATAGGGAATAAGGTGCCATTTCAGAGGCAGACAATATACTGTAGCTGCTATGATTGTCATTGTCTTTTCCCTACCGACTGTGAGCATTTGTCCCCAAGGTGAAACAGAAGCCATGGACTGGAGGGAGCCCAAACGACAAATGAGCTCAATGAGATTTAAATCATATTACCATCCGTCTACAGTACCACAATGATTATTATAATTGCAACAAATTGAGTCAGTCCTTTCCCGATCCAATGTGGACGTGTTCCGATTGACAAGGAAGTCACTGTAGTTGATGATGACAGTTTTACTGTGACCCAAACAGCACACTATTCCCTATATAGTACACTACTTTTCTCCAGGGCCCATAGGACACTGGTCAAAATTAGTGCACTAAACAGGGAATAGGCTTCCATTTGGGACTCCGTTGGTGAAATTTTATCAGCAAAATTGAATTGTGGGTTTTATCTGCATCAATTTCTCTTTTACAAATGTAATTGTCTGGCAGTAAATTAGGTAAAGAGCTTCACCATAGGATGAGATTCAATGAGAAGGTTTCACTTCTGGTAGCAGAGGAATAATAGGTACCGTAACTAAGTGGAATGAAATAGCCATTTTCTGGTGTAGACGTATTTGGTAAGCTTCAGTCTTACTGTATAGCCAGTCCAAGGCACAACGGGTTCTCAGAGTAGGAGTACTTGATCAGGTTCCCTACTAGTCAATGTAGGCTTCTTCATTCTGATCTAAAAGGCAAAACTGGTCCTAGATCAGTACTCCTACTCTGAGACACTTTATGAATACAGGCCCTTATTTTCTAGTTCTATAGAACCGCTTCTTCATTCCAGACAGAGGCTGCTCTGGGCCATCTGATACAGCTATGAACATTGTTGTTCACATTGCATGTGAGTACAGTAACGTAAGGGTCTCAGAGAAAGGCAGACATGTTCAGCATGTGCAGTACCCACAGCCTGCATGGAAACCAACCCAGTGGAGCACTGAAGACAGAGGATGTCTGGCCGTGTCCTAAATGGCAGCCTTTTTTGAATGTATAAATGTTTTATTTCACCTTTAGGGCCAGTTGAGAACAAGTTCTCATTTACAACTGCAACCTGGCCAAGAGCAAAGCAGTGCGACACAAACAACATAGAGTTATACATGGGATAAACAAACGTACAGTCAATAACACAATAGAAAAGTATATATACAGTGTGTGTAAATGAGGTAAGATTAGGGAGGTAAGGCAATAAATAGGCCGTAGTGGTGAAGTAATTACAATTTAGCAATTAAACACTGTAGTGATAGATGTGCAAGAAAATGAATGTGCAAGTAGAGATACTGGGGTGCAAAGGAGAAAAAAACAAAAACAATATGGGGATGAGTTAGTTGGGTGGGCTATTTATAGATTGGCTATGTACAGGTGCAATGATCGGTAAGCTGCCCTGGCAGCTGATGCTTAAAGTTAGTGAGAGAGATATAAGTCTCCAGCTTCAGTGATTTTTCAATTAGTTCCAGTCATTGTTCCAGAGAACTGTAAGGAAAAGCTCCGAAAGCAGGAGTTGGCTTTGGGGGTGACCAGTGAAATACACCTGCTGGAGCGCGTGCTACGGGTGGGTGCTGCTATGGTGGCCAGTGAGCTGAGATAAGGCGGGGCTTTACCTAGCAAAGACTTATAGATGACCTGGAGCCAGTGGGTTTGGCAACAAATATGAAGCGAGGGCCAGCCAACCAGAGCATACAGGTTGCAGTGGTGGGTAGTGTGTGGGGCTTTGGTGACAGAACGGATAGCACTTTGATAGACTGCATCCAATTTTTTTGGTAGAGTTTTGGATGCTATTTTATAAATGACAATCACCCAAGTCAAGGATCGGTAGGATAGTCCATTTTACAAGGGTATGTTTGGCAGCATGAGTGAAGGATGCTTTGTTGCGAAATAGGAAGCCGATTCTAGATTTAATTTTGGATTGGAGATGCTTAATGTGAGTCTGGAAGGAGAGTTTACAGTCTAACCAGACACCAAGGTATTTGTAGTTGTCCACATATTCTAAGTCAGAACCATCCAGAGTAGTGATGCTAGATGTGTGGGCGGGTGCGGGCAGCGATCAGTTGAAAAGCATGCATTTAGTTTTACTTGCATTTAAGAGCAGTTGGAGGCCAAGGATGGAGAGTTGTATGGATTTGAAGCTCGTCTGGAGGTTTGTTAAGACAGTTTCCAAAGAAGGGCCAGAAATATACAGAATGATGTCGTCTGCGTAGAGGTGGATCAGAGAATCACCAGATGCAAAAGCGACATCATTGATGTATACAGAGAAGAGACTCGGCCCGAGAATTGGGGGGGGCAGAGCTGTTGACCGGGGTAGCCAGGTGGAAAGCATGACCATTCTCGTTTATCGTAGATTTATCAGTGGTGACAGTGTTTCCTAGCCTCAGTGCAGTGGGCAGCTTGGAGGAAGTGCTCTTATTCTCCATATACTTTACAGTGTTCCAGAACTTTTGGGAATTTGTGCTGCAGGATTCAAATTTCTGTTTGAAAAAGCTGCTTTCCTAAGTGACTATGTATATTGTTTCCTAACTTCCTGAAAAGTTGCATATTGTGGGGGCTATTCGATGCTAATGCAGTATGCCATAGGATGTTTTTATGTTGGTCAAGGGCAGTTAGGTCTAGAGTGAACCATGGACTTTTTTGTTGTTGTTGAGGTTACCATCCATTGAAATTGCTGTCTATGGAAAAATCAAAGGAAATCCCCCCCAGATTGCAGTTCCTATGGCTTCCACTAGATGTCAACAGTCTTTAGAAAGGGTTTCAGGCTTGTATTTTGAAAAATTTACTAGAATTTGTAGTTTTTCTAGGTGGCCCTCATTTCAAATGTAGTCTTGTGGCGAGCGTGGATGAGGATGCACACTTCGTTATTTATCTCCGGTAATGAACATGCTGTTCTCCGTCTTAAATTGTATAATTTATTTACATATTAGGGTACCTGACGATTGATTAGAAACGTTGTTTGACTTGTTTGGACGAAGTTTATTCATAACTTTTGGGATTCCTTTGTATGCATTTTGAACAAGGGGAACAGGTGGATTACTGAATCATGCACGCCAATTAAACTGACTTTTTTGGGATGTAAAAATGGACTTTATCGAACAAAACAACCATTTGTTATGTAGCAGAGACCATTGGGATTGCAAACAGAGGAAGATCTTCAAAGGTAAGTGATTTATTTTATCGCTATTTTTTACTTTTGTGACGCCTCTGCTGGTTTGGAAAATGTTTTTAATGCTTTTGTACACAGGGCCCTGTCCTCAGATAATCGCATGGTATGTTTTCGCCGTAAAGCATTTTTGAAATATGACACAGCGGCTGGATTAACAAGAAGTTAAACTTTTAAACAATGTAAGACACTTGTATTTTCATGAATGTTCAATATTACGATTTTTGTATTTTGAATTTCACGCTCTGCAATTTCCCCGGATGTTGTCGAGGTGTGCCGCTAGCAAGGACGTCTAGCCCAAAGGGGGGTGAGGGGGGTCTATAACAAGTGGAAACAGTGAGAGACTGAGAAACAGTGAGAAACAGTGAGAGGACAGAACTCTGCAGGCTATCTCTGTAGCAGATTGCAACTCCACCCCCTTTGGAAGTTCTATCTTTGTGGAAAATGTTGTAGTTGGGGATGGAAATTTCAGAATTTTTGGTGGCCTTCCTAAGCCAGGATTCAGACACGGCTAGGAAATCAGGGTTGGCGGAGTGTGCTAAAGCAGTGAATAAAATAAACTTAAGGAGGAGGCTTCTGATGTTAACAAGCATGATACCAAGGCTTTTACTGTTACAGAAGTCAACAAATGATAGCGCCTGGGGAATAGGAGTGGAATTGGGGCTACAGGGCCTGGGTTCCGGCGTGGTAGAGAGAAGCAGTCCGATATGCTCTGGGTTGATATTGCGCTGTGCAGACTGGCAGCTAAGGCTCGCTGATGACGTGGATAAAAAGGCGAGGACCGCGAGTCGTGGCTAACAAAGACTAGTAGCTAGTTAGCTTGACTAGCTCCTGACGGAAGTTCCAGTTATAAGGAATAAAAATAGCAGATCCGTACCACATTGGGTGAGGCGGGTTGCAGGAAAGAATATTTAGTTCGTAGATAGAAAGTGGGATTAAGATATATACGAAAAAGACCGCCTATTTACACGGGATAAGACAAAGACAGATATACACGTCCTACTGCAGCGCCGTCTTGGATTCTACCACTATTCCCTATTTAGTGCACTACCTTGGACCAAAGCCCCATAGGCACTGGTCAAAAGTAGTGCACTGTATAGGGAATAGGGTATCATTTGAGACGCATCCATTCACAACTGTTCCAGATGTGCCTGATTCCTCCATGTGCTGTGGAAGTGGTTCCGTTAACCATACTAACTCATTAATAATGTATTGTTTTCTACAGAGAACCCCAAATCTGTCTGTGTGTGTTATTCACGGCCGGCTGGTCATAGCTAGGCCGGAGACGATCAATGCTTCCAATTATACAACAGTCTCCCATAACGATGGGGGAGGTGTGTGTGTGTGTGTGTGTGTGTGTGTGTGTGTGTGATGGGGGAATAACAGAGCAAAGCGAGGACTCTGTCACGGAAGGCTTATATTCCAAGTCCATCTGCAGTGGGGAGGGGAGTGGGGTGCAGGGCAGTGTTGAAAAAGAGAGGCACTACACACACACACACACACATAAGCACACACACTTCCTCGCCCCAATTTACTGCCTGACTGCCACAGATCCACTTCCTCCTAACACTGCACAGGCTGATGAAACATATAAATGGACTTTACAAAAGGCTCTGCAGTGCTTTAAGTCTCATTGACGACTGTGTCAGCTCTGCCACTCTCTCTTTTCAGCTAATATCTATGTCATCTGTGAAAGAAGGCTCTGTCCTCACCAACTGTGAAAGAAGGCTCTGTCCTCACCATCTGTGAAAGAGGGCTCTGTCCTCACCAACTGTGAAAGAGGCCTCTGTCCTCACCAACTGTGACAGAGGCATCTGTCCTCACCAACTGTGACAGAGGCCTCTGTCCTCACCAACTGTGACAGAGGCATCTGTCCTCACCAACTGTGACAGAGGCATCTGTCCTCACCAACTGTGGCAGACTGGGAAACACTCTATTTAAATGTAGCCATGAGGCATCAAGTCACCACTAACAACTGTTCAAGAGTGGAGAGTTCTCCTTTACTTTACATTACAGTCTCACATTCTCCTTTACAGTACAGTCTCACATTCCCCTTTACTGTACAGTCTCACATTCTCCTTTACTTGACAGTACAGTCTTACATTCTCCTTTACTTGAGAGTACAGTCTCACATTCCCCTTTACTGTACAGTCTCACATTCTCCTTTACTTTACAGTACAGTCTTACATTCTCCTTTACTTGAGAGTACAGTCTCACATTCTCCTTTACTTGACAGTACAGTCTCATATTCTCCTTTACTGTACAGTCTCACATTCTCCTTTACTTTACAGTACAGTCTCACATTCTCCTTTACTTTACTGTACATTCTCACATTCCCCTTTACTTTACAGTACAGTCTCACATTCTCCTTTACATTACAGTCTCACATTCTCCTTTACTTGACAGTACAGTCTCACATTCTCCTTTACTTTACTGTACAGTCTCACATCCTCCTTTACTTTACAGTCTCACATTCCCCTTTACTGTACAGTCTCACATTATCCTTTACTTTACAGTCTCACATTCTCCTTTACTTTACAGTCTCACATTCCCCTTTACTGTACTGTACAGTCTCACATTCTCATTTACTGTACAATCTCACATTCTCCTTTACTTTACTGTACAGTCTCACATTCTCCTTTACTGTACAGTCTCACATTCCCCTTTACTGTACAATCTCACATTCTCCTTTACTTTACTGTACAGTCTCACATTCTCATTTACTTTACAGTACAGTCTTACATTCTCCTTTACTTTACAGTACAGTCTCACATTCTCCTTTACAGTACAGTCTCACATTCCCCTTTACTGTACAGTCTCACATTCTCCTTTACTGTACAGTCTCACATTCCCCTTTACTGTACAGTCTCACATTCCCCTTTACTGTACAGTACAGTCTCACATTCTCCTTCACTTTACTGTACAGTCTCACATTCCCTTTACTTTACTGTACAGTCTCACATTCTCCTTTACTTTACTGTACAGTCTCACATTCCCCTTTACTTTACTGTACAGTCTCACATTCTCCTTTACTTTACTGTACAGTCTCACATTCCCTTTACTTTACTGTACAGTCTCACATTCCCTTTACTTTACTGTACAGTCTCACATTCCCCTTTACTTTACTGTACAGTCTCACATTCCCTTTACTTTACTGTACAGTCTCACATTCCCCTTTACTGTACAGTCTCACATTCCCTTTACTTTACTGTACAGTCTCACATTCCCCTTTACTTTACTGTACAGTCTCACATTCCCCTTTACTTTACTGTACAGTCTCACATTCTCCTTTACTTTACTGTACAGTCTCACATTCCCCTTTACTTTACTGTACAGTCTCACATTCTCCTTTACTTTACTGTACAGTCTCACAATAAATTGGCCTCAAACACTGCTGCCACGTCATTTAAAGCCATTACTGTAAGAGCTTGATGGGGAGTTAGGCTGTTTGGGAGTTTACAGGAACCATGACTCTCCTTTCCTGAGTTCAGAGCCCCTCTGATGCACTCCTCGTTCCTCAGTAAGGTTTCAATTGTACCGTGCTTCAGGTAAACAATAAGGTCTAAATTGTATGGGGCTTCAGGTAAACAATAAGGTCTAAATTGTATGGGGCTTTGGGTAAACCATATTGTCAAAATTGTATGGGGCTTCAGGTAAAGAATAATGTCAAAATTGTATGGGGATTCAGGTAAACAATAATGTCAAAATTGTATGGGGCTTCAGGTAAAGAATAATGTCAAAATTGTACAGGGCTTCAGGTAAACAAGGTTTAAATTGTACGGGGCTTCAGGTAAACAATAAGGTCTAAATTGTTCGGGGCTTCAGGTAAACAATAATGTCAAAATGTTATGGGACTTCAGGTAAACAAAAAGGTTCAATTGCTCTGTTTCCTCTCCACTGCCAAGAGAATGGGTCTAAAGTCCAACTATTGTTCTACAGAACAGCGTATCACCTCTGGAGCCCACCATTAGCTCACGCCATATACACACACACGCACATGTAAACACCCACACCCACACACTGGAGCTGTAGTAGCTCGATGGTTAGGGAGCTTTGTTTGGACGTTTACAGGAACAGGGGCCGTACCTTTACATTCCTGAGCTCAAAGCCCCTCTGCTGCACCCCTCAGCCCTCAGACACAGGGGGCTCCCAAATGGCACCCTATTCCCAATACTTTTGACTAGGGCTCATAGGGCTTTGATGCAAAGTAGGGCATTTATGTGGAGCATTTAGTGCACTACTTTTGACTAGAGCTCATAGGGCGATGATACAAAGTAGGGCATTTATGTGGAGCATTTAGTGCACTACTTTTGACTAGAGCTCATAGGGCGATGATACAAAGTAGGGCATTTATGTGGAGCATTTAGTGCCATTAGGGACACAGTAAAGGTGCTGTCTCCACCGATTGGTGGACGAGCAGAATTGTTGGGGGGCATGGTGGGAGAGGCAACTGCTTTAGTTCTGACGTAGAGAAGTACACTAACGACCATTGAACAGAATACAATTACAAACAAAAAAATACTGATGATAAATTCATACAATACATTTCTCTCGACACAGCGTTTCAACGGGATGACAAGATATCACTTGGAGACTCTGTTGTTTTGAAGGTAAAACAGATTTGAGCATGCCATTCCTTAATCAGATCCTCTTGGCTGTGTGTCACTGACTCTGTCCCAAATGGCAGCCTATTCCATTTAAAGTACACTACATTTGACTTGGACTCAATTGGGACCAGGACTTCTTACTGGCTTAAAATCAGTTTTGAAATTAATGTAAATGTATCCACATTTTATATATTTATATATTATATTTCCCCATGTAGTTTTCCTTGACAATCTTTTCTTGAATAAATAAATTACCTTCACTTTCAGAATACGATAATCATAATTGTCTAAAAAAAATGAAAAACAACAATGTGCTGTGTACGCTTGTAGGAGTTTCTCCATCTCTGGCTCTAAAGGAACACAGCTGACATGGATAGCCTGCCTTGTCAAGGAGTTTACTTCACGTTATAAATTGATGTTGACCTCTTTCGGGCTTTAAGACGTAGATTCAACGACATTACCGATGTTTGGCATCAAGGCTCTGCTTAATTGTGGGACTTCTCACAACAAAAGGACAGGAAAGGGAAATACCTATATTCAGAGATAAGTGCAGGAAATGCGTCCTCACCCAATCCTCTTTAAACCTGAGAACATAAAAACAAATGGTCCTTCGGGACTTCTTTCTCCAGGTTTTAAAAGTATCCGAGCAAAGTAAGTCAACATCAAGCCTCTGTACTATTCCTGTATGGGGCTGCAAGTCAACAATAACGTCTAAATTGTATGGGGCTTCAGGTAAACAATAAGGTCTAAATTGTACGGGGCTTCAGCCAGTGTATATTTACAGTACCTGGCTCTCTCACCTGCTCCTCCAGACACTGTATATTTACAGTACCTGGCTCTCACCTGCTCCTCCAGACAGTGTATATTTACAGTACCTGGCTCTCTCACCTGCTCCTCCAGACAGTGTATATTTACAGTACCTGGCTCTCTCACCTGCTCCTCCAGACAGTGTATATTTACAGTACCTGGTCCCTCACCTGCTCCTCCAGACAGTGTATATTTACAGTACCTGGCTCTCTCACCTGCTCCTCCAGACAGTGTATATTTACAGTACCTGGCTCTCTCACCTGCTCCTCCAGACAGTGTATATTTACAGTACCTGGCTCTCTCACCTGCTCCTCCAGACAGTGTATATATACAGTACCTGGCTCTCTCACCTGCTCCTCCACTTTGCTTTTACCCATTTCATTTGAATGATTCCATACTGCGGTTGTGCCAGGACAGTGCTTCAGTGTGCATATTCACAGACTCCTAGTGATAGGGAATGTACTGTAGCTAGTTCCTTTACCTCTCCTGACCCTCTCTGTAGAGTGTAGCTAGCATGCCTGTCGTGCTCTGGAATCCTGCCAATATCCTGACATGTTTGTGTGAACCACCGACAGAGCTCTCCGATGCTGTGGGAAGATAAGGAACCGTGTCCCAAATGGCATTATACTCCCTATGTAGTGAACTACTTTTGACCAGAGCTGGTCAAATGTATTGCAAGATATAGGGAATAAGTTGTCCTTTGGGACTCAAACATGGTGACAGCTAGCTGGCTTTCAGTTCTGCCTACGTGGCCAATTATCTCTGAAATATCTCTTAACAATTCATCGCTACTTGTCCTGCGCACGTCCTCTCCTGGTTGGCTGACTTCGATATAGAGATTTTGCGTCATCACCTTTTCACACCCGCAGCGTTATTTGCGCATATTGAACTTTTTAAAGAGGGAGAGAATTGCCGACATGCTATCAAGTTGTCCAGATGAATTCTAGCAAAACAGTATACGGCTGTGCAGATTTTGTTGAGCGATTAAAACACCAAACAGAGGGCCAGAACCTCTTATCATGTTGACATTTGATCAGAACCGGGGTCATAGATGTGATCATGCTGCTGGTTTTTAACATTGCATAAGCGTATTTTACTGCCAATGCAATTGTAGAATGTGGACTTAAGTAATTTATTAGAGCACCAAGTTCTGAAGACCAAGTTTGAATGACTTGATAAATGAATTGATAAATGTATACAAATTAAAGTTAATCTAATATGTCACTAAATATGGGTTGAGTGCCAGGGAGACTAGCTGCTTGGATGAACTTTCTGAGCACCATTGCACAGACACGCACAACATTGCGTAATCTGAAGTGACTTGCGTCTATTCCAATCAACCTTACACGTGATGGCAACCCACCTTAAAGGGGGTGATACATGAAAACACAACACAACCTGCCTTAAAGGGGAGGTGATACATGAAAACATAACACAACCTGCCTTAAAGGGGAGGTGATACATGAAAACATAATACAACCCGCCTTAAAGGGGAGGTGATACATGAAAACACAACACAACCCGCCTTAAAGGGGAGGTGATACATGAAAACATAACACAACCTGCGTTAAAGGGGAGGTGATACATGAAAACATAACAAAACCACTTGGTTTATGAGCACTTCATGGATTAACTGTTTATTTTTGCACAACTGAGAACCAGGTGGGGAGATTTTTAAGCCAAACCCATTTTCTACTCAGAGACCCCGCTCACCCAAAAACCTCAAGTCAAATCTCAAAGAGATGTATGATTTCAGTCCCAAATGACACCCTCTGGCTAATTTAGTTCCCTACTTTCGACCTGTTTGTCAACACAGGAGGGTATCACAGCATGCAGCCTGTCAGTCATTCCTGTTATGTAACTGATTGTCTGAATATCAATGGTATCCAGAGACAGTCGGCAGCCAGACAGCCACACAAACAGGCAGCCAGACAGCCACACAGCATGCAGCTTTTCAGTCATTCCTGTTATGTAACTGATTGTCTGAACATCAATGGTATCCAAAGACAGTCGGCAGCCAGACAGTCAACAGCCAGACAGCCAGGCAAACAGGCAGCCAGACAGCCACACAGCCACACAGCCAGACAGCCACACAGCCAGACAGCCACACAGCCATGCAGCCAGAGTCAGCAGCCAGGCAGCCAGACAGCCAGACAGCCAGACAGCCAGGCAGCCAGACAGTCAGCAGCCAGGCAGCGTGTGGTTTGGTGAGTCTGGTGGTAATCTTTCTGGCAAGACTGTAATGATGGTTCCACCACACAGGAAAATTACACAGCTGGGTGTCTCTGCTGCCTCAGAGCCAACAGAGCCCAGAGACAGACAGGCTTATGACAGGCTTATTCTCCAGGGACAACACCAGGACCATGCTTATTCTACAGGGACAACATCAGGACCAGAGAAGACTCAGGAAAAACACCAGAGAACAGACAGACAGGTTTAATCTACAGGGACAACACCAGGACCAGATAACAGACAGACAGGTTTAATCTATAGGGACAACACCAGGACCAGATAACAGACAGACAGGTTTATTCTACAGGGACAACACCAGGACCAGAGAACAGAAAGACAGGTTTAATCTACAGGGACAACACCAGGACCAGAGAACAGAAAGACAGGTTTAATCTATAGGGACAACACCAGGACCAGAGAACAGAAACAGACAGGTTTAATCTATAGGGACAACACCAGGACCAGAGAACAGAAAGACAGGTTTATTCTACAGGGACAACACCAGGACCAGATAACAGACAGACAGGTTTATTCTATAGGGACAACACCAGGACTAGGTTTAATCTACAGGGACAACACCAGGACTAGGTTTAATCTACAGGGACAACACCAGGACCAGATAACAGACAGACAGGTTTAATCTATAGGGACAACACCAGGACCAGAGAACAGAAAGACAGGTTTAATCTACAGGGACAACACCAGGACCAGATAACAGACAGACAGGTTTATTCTACAGGGACAACACCAGGACCAGATAACAGACAGACAGGTTTAATCTACAGGGACAACACCAGGACCAGAGAACAGAAAGACAGGTTTAATCTACAGGGACAACACCAGGACCAGAGAACAGAAAGACAGGTTTAATCTACAGGGACAACACCAGGACCAGAGAACAGAAAGACAGGTTTAATCTACAGGGACAACACCAGGACCAGATAACAGACAGACAGGTTTAATCTACAGGGACAACACCAGGACCAGGAACAGAAAGACAGGTTTAATCTACAGGGACAACACCAGGACCAGAGAACAGAAAGACAGGTTTAATCTACAGGGACAACACCAGGACCAGAGAACAGAAAGACAGGTTTAATCTATAGGGACAACACCAGGACTAGGAACAGAAACACCAGGACAGGTTTAATCTACAGGGACAACACCAGGACCAGATAACAGACAGACAGGTTTAATCTACAGGGACAACACCAGGACCAGATAACAGAAAGACAGGTTTAATCTACAGGGACAACACCAGGACCAGAGAACAGAAAGACAGGTTTAATCTACAGGGACAACACCAGGACCAGAGAACAGAAAGACAGGTTTAATCTACAGGGACAACACCAGGACCAGAGAACAGAAAGACAGGTTTAATCTACAGGGACAACACCAGGACCAGGGAACAGTCAAGAAAAACACCAGGACCTCCGTGGACATTTAGCTACCTGCTTTATTTTTATAAATGCAGTAATAACATTTACAGAATCTGTATTGTGTCAATGGAAAGCACTGCAAAGCCATATTGTCACTCCTCTACCATCCCATTCCTTTCTTTTCCATATCTTTACACATGCTTTTTCTTTTAACAGCCTCTGAGCACCAGCTAAATCTCATCTGGCACAAGTTAAGCAGTCGGTCAGTGTACCCCTGCACTGCCTGCGCTTGATAATTAGCATGTCTGTCACTTGTCTGCATTACATACTCTGTGGCGTTTGGTTAAGGTCTATTTCAGGCTCAGGTGAAGAGTATTATGTTATCTAATAATGTTGACAGTCAGAATGCCTGCGGCAGGGTGAAACAAGGTGAGTTAGTCAGTTGGCCAGTAGAATGTAGAATGTTGGCCTGTTCCTTGATACCATTCTTTACTCTGCAGCCGGCCTTATCTTCCCTGTCTGCTCTCTAGCCCTCCCTCCCAAAGAATTTTGCTGAACTGCCCTGGTTCTCATCTGCCCTTCGTTTTAACAGACATGCACCACTAAATCACCCTGTCCTCAAACCACCTGCTTAGTCACACACTGTTGGAAAGATAAAGGGGCCAGTGCAGCCACCTGGACAACCAACAGCCACCAGAACAGCCAACAGCCACCGGAACAGACAACAGCCACCGGAACAGCCAACAGCCACCGGAACAGCCAACAGCCACCAGAACAGCCAACAGCCACCGGAACAGCCACCGGAACAGCCAACAGCCACCGGAACAGCCAACAGCCACCGGAACAGCCAACAGCCACCGGAACAGCCAACAGCCAGCCACCGGAACAGCCAACAGAACAGCCAGCAGCCACCAGAACAGCCAACAGCCACCAGAACAGCCAACAGCCACCGGAACAGCCAACAGCCACCAGAACAGCCAACAGCCACCGGAACAGCCAACAGCCACCGGAACAGCCAACAGCCACCCAACACAACTCAACAGCCACCCAACACAACTCAACAACCACCCAACACAACTCAACAACCACCCAACACAACTCAACAGCCACCAAACACAACCAAAAGCCATCAAACACAATTTTCTCTTTCTCTCTGTAGATGAATGGTGGTTGGCTAGTTTAACACAAGATGGAACTTAGTGTGACCATGTCATAGGGACAGAGAGAAAGGCCACTATTATTAGACAGACCTTGGATAAACACACAGTCATAGAAGTGGCATGGTATTATATTTTCAAGATATTACTGACCACATTCTGTCACTGAAGTTCCTGTTTATGTTACATAATTTAGGGGAAATTATTTTGGTTATTATCAGTACATGTTCAGGATATTGTGTTTGTCACTTGTGGAACCGGTGAAACCCGAATGCAACACATTTACAAGATGGTTTTTGTATCAAACAGATAGACTAGGGCTCTCCTTTATACAGACATGCACCAAACACTAGTATTATACTAATACAATCTTATTTCACAGAGACGTAGATCATCTGATAAACCCAGTAGCAGCAGTGTCTGCTAGAGAAGCGAGGAGAGCCCTCCCTCTGTATTTTGAGGTGCCTGACAAGGGTAGCAAAATTAACACCGAAATAGAGAAATGAAAAAATAGGAATAGAAAGACGAGGAGGGAGGGAGGGATCACCACACACAGCTGTTATTATGCAGTCCTTCCTCTGATAGTAGTGGTCTTGGCTGTACTCCCAGTTCTTAAGGTGAACTGACTTACTCACTGACTGACGCCACAAAACACAATTGCCTTGTGATGTGATGGCCTCTCTACCAAGAGAAAGGTACCAGTGTGTAGACTAGGGTATGCATGCAAAATGCACCCTATTCCCTATTTAGTGCACCACTTTTGGATATAGGGAATACGGTGCTATTTGGGACTCATCCTAGGACTATACAATGATGCCTGGACATGAAGCAGAAAGCCTGTACAACTGCTTTTCATTTCCATCTGAGAGTCTTGTCTAAGCTGGTATTGTTTTCTTGCATGTGTTTTGCTGAAAACGACACTTTTTAGCTAATGGTTTATCGTTAAACCTTCAGAAGTTACTTTGATGGAAGTATGGAACGTTCACATTTGCATCACCACCTTTGTGATTGTTGGAATAATTGTAGATTCATGATTTATAAATGAATACAAATGTACAGATGTAGGTTCTCTTGTTGCTGAGAATTTTCCTGCACGGAAGGATATGCAAACTTGTATTGTAATCGAGGTCTACAAAAGCTTCTGATATGTGTAATTTCCACTTTAAAATGTTAGATCTGATTTGTCACATCACAATTCACTTTTGTTGCTGCAGGATTATTTTCCTGCTGTAGCAAACTGGCTCAAATTAAGATACTACATCTGCATAGTTTTTTTTTAGGTGTGTAACTTCTGAAGGAAGTACTTTACTTATTGTAGTCTATTGTTTAACTGAGTATCACCCATTGGGTCTATGTGACATATCACACAATGAATTATCACCTGAATTAGATCCTGTCTGCTTGAACTGCACATGATTTGTTCATGAATTAGCAAGAAGAAGATGTTTTGACTTGACATCGACAAGCTTTGTGCTCTCCCTCTGTGACCCAGATTATTATGGTTATTTCTCCTAACATTGTGGACAGGACAGACAGGCTCCTACTTGTTGGTACAGTAATATATATCTTGTCTTGATGGGTATTATGAGTATAAAAGACAGGGAACTATGAGAGCTCTCTGAGTCTAAAGCACATCCTGAAACCAGGCCCCATTATCTGTTAATTGGCCAAAAGTTACCAGGGGGACATGCTCTTCTACAGTATTCCTATCACCTTTGGCATTTATTAGATTTTCTAGAAGTCTAAGACAAGGATGTCCTGTATTACCATATCTATTTGTTATGTCACATTAAATCATGTTAATCAAATTCAGCTACAGTCTCTGAATGGTATATAATTCAAATTATACTGATGATTCAGGTAATAAGCCTAAAGTATGGTTTGATTGCTTTGTTGGTTGTATGTTTCCAGTCCATTATCACCTTGATTGTTGCCTAATTGAGAGAGAACAAGACTGTCTGGGACTCTGCTTCACCAGTCAACTAAAACATTTTCACTCATGGTTGAGGAGTCACAGCCCACTCGCATGTGAATGACATACACCCTCAGGTGCTTTACCCTTAGACTGCGTCCCAAATGGCACCCTAATTCCCTAAGGAAACTGGTCAAAATATGTTTACTACATAGGGAATAGGGTGCCATTTGGCAGCAAAGCCTTATATGCAGGGTTTCTAAGGGTGTGCTCTACTGTAGTGTACATGTCTTACATAATATAAGGTCGGGTGCACACATGGTAATTAGTGTAAGTTACAACTATACTGACGGGTCTATTAAAGTCATACCCTCACCTACTTTTTGAAACCTGAATTGAGTCCAACTCCTGCTGACGTGACGTACAAAGGAGACTGCATTTGATGTGTTCTCTTTGCATGCAATGTATCCAATGCAAACCGTGTTGAAAGCTGTCTTTTTCAAAGAGTTAAAGAAAATATGGAATGGGGAAAAAACAACAGTGATCTTCACACTGTTTAAATGGGCAATGCACTTTGACTACATCAATCATCATTGACGTCAACATTTTACTCTGTGAGGATTTTCACCCAGTTTCAGCTGGTGTTCATCCCAAATTGCACCCTATTCTCTACATAGTGCACTATGTTTGACCAGGTCTCATAGAGCTAAAACAAAAGTACAAGTCAAAAGCAGCAATGCACTATATAGGGAACAGGGTGCCATTTGGGAAACAATCACAGTTTCCTCTTCTACAATAACTGTCACCTCATAAACACATGGAATAAAGTGTAAGTAAAATACGTTGACAACAAAGACCAAAATACTGGTTTCCTTTAGCTTGGTGTTGAAATCTAGCAGACGGAGGAAAGAAGACGTCATTAATGTTAAAAACAAATGACATGTTATTATAATTTCCTCATTCGTGAGGACAAGATACTCTTCTGTGTGCTACTTAGTAACTGTTTACAACGTCTGTTTTAATACCGATTTTATTAAGCACTGCGTTTGCATTTTCAATCACAACTGTAATACCAACATGTTTCAAGCAGACCACCATAGACCCTGGGCCCACAAATGCCAAGGTAACCTGTCTAAATGACTATTGTCTCGTAGCACTCACATCTGTAGCCATGAAGTGCTTTGAAAGGCTGGTCATGGCTCACATCGACACCATTATCCCAGAGACCCTGGACCTACTCAAATTCACATACCGTCCCCAACAGATACACAGATTAAGCAATCTCCACACTGCCCTTTCCCACCTGGACAAAAGGAACACCTATGTGAGAATGCTGTTCATTCACTACAGCTCAGCGTTCAACAACTTAGTGCCATCCAAGCTCATCACTAAGCTAAGGACACTAGGACTAAACACCACCCTCTGCAACTGGATCCTGGACTTGCTGACGGGCCGCCCCCAGGTGGTGAGGGTAGGTAACAACACATCTGCCACACTGACCCTCAACACGGGGGCCCCTCAGGTGTTTGTTCTTAGTCCTCTCCTGTACTCCCTTCTCAACCACGACTGAGTAACTGCGCACGAGTCCAACACCATCATTACATTTGCAGACAGCCTAAAGGGAGAGAGACCTGGCAGTGTGGTTCCAGGACAACAACTTATACCTCAACGTCAGCAAGACGAAGGAGCGAATCGTGGACTACGGGAAAAGGTGGCCCGAGCACGCCCCCATTCACATCGACGGGGCTGTAGTGGAGCGGGTCGAGAGCTTCAAGTTCCTCTGTGTCCACATCACTAAAGATCTATCATGATCCAAACACACCAACACAGTTGTGAAGAGGGCACGATAATGCCTCTTCCCACTCTGAAAAATTTGGCATGGACCCTCAGATCCTCAAAGTTCTGCAGCTGCACCATTGAAAGTATCTCTGCTGGCTGCATCACCGCTTGGTATGGAAACTCTGTAGAATGTGTTCAAGATGGAACCCAAAAGAGTTCTACTTGGAACCATAAAGGGTTCTACCTGGAACCATAAAGGGTTCTTCAAAGGATTATCCTATGGGGACACCAGAGAATTACTTTTACATTCTAGATAGTACTATTTTTCTAAGAGTGTAGTGGGACTGGAGACCTTAGTTGACCCCTCTAAGGCTCCACTTCACAGGTGAAGTTAGGGGTCATCTGTTACCTTGTCAAAACATATTAGGCATCCAGAGCAAGAAGCCAATAACCCTTAGAGCTAAGCCAGAGGGGGATATACCCCTGGCAGGTGCAACCAAACGGTACAGGTCAGAGGGTAGGAGGGAGATCAAGCAACCCTGGTCTTGCAGGTTGGAGGTTCTATGTAGGGCTAACACCCTACACCCGCAACACATACAATGAGCTAGTAAAATAAATATTTACTAATGAAAGAGACAGACTGGATCAAAGGCAACGACCCAGGGCTGAAAGTGACAGATTAAGAGTAGTACTGTTTTCTTCCAATTCTCTACCGTAGAAACATTCATGATCTCACCTCATCCTAAACAGTCTTTCACCATCAGATTGAGAATAGCCACATCATTCTCCTCTATCAAGTGAAATGTTACATAACTTCCCTCCCCATGTAACTACTGCCCCATCAACTTAATGCTATATAATAATCTATATTCTCCTCAGTCAACTGAAATGCTACAACTTCCCTCCCCATGTAACTACTGCCCCATCAACTTAATGTTATATAATAATCTATATTCTCCTCAGTCAACTGAAATGCTACAACTTCCCTCCCCATGTAACTACTGCCCCATCATCTTAATGTCCCCTGTATGACACCTTTCATCCAGTGATAGAAAGGTCTTTGTATGCACTGCAGCCTGGCCTGAGAAACTCTCTCCCTGGATCACCCCAGCCGTAGCAATGCAAGTCATTATAGAGCTATGTGGATGAGAGAGAGAGACATATTTTACATTCCTGCATCAGTGTCTTGCAGTTGGCCTTCTTTGCAGAGTAATCCCTCTCCACCTCCTAACTAAGCTTGTACTATTAGCCAGTCTCTCTGTGTCTTTGTGTCTCTGTGTCTCTGTGTTCCTTCCAGACCTCTACTCTCTGTGTCTCTGTGTCTCTGTGCTCCTTCCAGACCTCTACTCTCTGTGTCTCTGTGTTCCTTCCAGACCTCTACACTCTGTGTCTCTGTGTTCCTTCCAGAGCTCTACTCTCTGTGTCTCTGTGTATCTGTGTTCCTTCCAGAGCTCTGCTCTCTGTCCTGTTTACTCCTCATTCAGTCTGTTTAACCTCTGTAGCACGTAAACAAACTAAGTGACCATCACCATGCATCGCTGTAATGGTGAGTCACTGCCATGACATCTCAGTGGAAAGAACGCAGCCAGCCCACCAGTCAGCCAGCCAGCCCACCAGTCAGCCAGCCAGCCAGCCCACCAGTCAGCCAGTCAGCCAGCCAGCCCACCAGTCAGCCAGCCAGCCCACCAGTCAGCCAGCCAGCCCACCAGTCAGCCAGCCAGGCCACCAGTCAGCCAGCCAGCTCACCAGTCAGCCAGCCAGCCCACCAGTCAGCCAGCCAGCCCACCAGTCAGCCAGCCAGCCCACCAGTCAGCCAACCCACCAGTCAGCCAACCCACCAGTCAGCCAGCCAGCCCACCAGTCAGCCAGCCAGCCCACCAGTCAGCCAGCCCACCAGTCAGCCAGCCAGCCCAGCCAGTCAGCCAGCCCACCAGTCAGCCAGCCCACCAGCAGCCCACCAGCCAGCCCCCACCAGCCAGCCAGCCCACCAGCCAGCCAGCCCACCAGCCAGCCAGCCCACCAGTCAGCCAGCCAGTACAGGCTAAATGGCATCACCAATTAGTGTACATAGTTGTTCTAAAAAGTTTGGATTTGTCTCAATTGACACTCTATTCCCTATATAGTGGATACTTCTGATCGGGGCCCACAGGGCTGCACTATTTAGGGAATAGAACACAGACATGGCAACAGAGACACACGCATAGGAGCATAGTGTACACACCAACACTCCCACATGCCTAATGCTGCCCCCATGCAACCTGTACCCGGCCTGTACCCGGCCTGTACCCGCCCTGTACCCGCCCTGTACCCACCCTGTACCCACCCTGTTCCTTCCCTGTACCCACCCTGTACCCACCCTGTACCCGCCCTGTACCCACCCTGTACCCACCCTGTACCCACCCACCCTGCCCCGCCCTGTACCCACCCTGTACCCACCCTGTTCCTTCCAGGTACCCACCCAGTACCCACCCTGTACCCACCCTGTACCCGCCCTGTACCCACCCTGTACCTGCCCTGTACCCACCCTGTACCCACCCTGTACCCGCCCTGTACCCACCCTGTACCCACCCTGTTCCTTCCAGGTACCCACCCAGTACCCACCCTGTACCTGCCCTGTACCCACCCTGTACCCACCCTGTACCCACTATGTACCCAACCTGTACCCACCATGTTCCCACCCTGTTCCCACCCTGTTCCCAACCTGTACCCAACCTGTTACCCACCCTGTACCCACCCAGTACCCACCCTGTTCCCACCATGTTCCCACCATGTTCCCACCCTGTTCCCACCCAGTACCCAACCTGTACCCACCATGTTCCCACCCTGTTCCCACCCTGTTCCCACCCAGTACCCACCCTGTACCCACCATGTTCCCACCCTGTTCCCACCCTGTTCCCAACCTGTACCCACCATGTTCCCACCCTGTTCCCACCCTGTACCCACCCCGTACCCAACCTGTACCCACCATGTTCCCACCCTGTTCCCACCCTGTTCCCACCCAGTACCCACCATGTACCCAACCTGTACCCACCATGTTCCCACCCTGTTCCCACCCTGTTCCCAACCTGTACCCACCCTGTACCCACCCATTACCCACCCTGTACCCACCCAGTACCCACCATGTACCCAACCTGTACCCACCCTGTTCCCACCCTGTTCCCACCCTGTTCCCACCCTTTACCCACCCTGTTCACACCCTGTTCCCACCCTGTTCCCACTCTGTACCCACCCAGTACCCACCCTGTTCGCACCCTGTACCTGTACCCTCCCTGTACCCACCCAGTACCCACCCTGTACCCACCCTGTACCCTCCTTGTACCCACCCAGTACCCACCCTGTACCCACCCAGTACCCTCCCTGTACCCACCCTGTACCCACCCAGTACCCACCCAGTACCCACCCTGTACCCACCCTGTACCCACCCTGTACCCACTCTGTACCCGCCCTGTTCCCATGGCACGACTTGCTCTTGTAAACAATACCCAGAAGTAAAGGCTCAGACAGGATGCATCTTGTTATTTTCTCTCATCCAGCCCTGTCAAGTTTTTATTTTAAATCGACAGAAACAATCACAGGCTTAAAAAAAGAAAAAGAAATTGGCAACCAATCCGAATCCCTGTTCTCCAGCACTCTGTGGTCTGTACGGAATGGCCTGGAATAAGCACAAGAGGAGCTTGACAGGACAAATAACTTGCTTCGATCTCAGAGAGAGTCAAATGGCTGAAGTTGGAGCCCTGCCTAATCTTCGTCGACCTTACTGTTACTGGGGAAATTAAAACTGGACTTTTTCTTGGTGGAGGTTGGATGGGTTGGGTGGTATCCTATCATCAAATCACATTTTATTAGTTACATGCGCCGAATGCAACAGGTAGACCTTACAGAGAAATAATTACTGACAAGCCCTTAACCAACAGTGCAGTTTTAAGAAAATAGCAGCAGCATGGGGGGGGATATCAATGCAAATAGTCTGTGTAGCCATTTGATTAGCTGTTCAGGAGTCTTATGGCTTGGGGGTAGAAGCTGTTGAGATGCCTTTTGGTCCTAGGCTTAGCGCTATGGTACTGCTTGCCATGTTTTAGCAGAGAAAACAGTCTATGACCTGAGTAGCTGGAGTTTTTCCAAATTTGTAGGGCCTTCCTCTGACACCACCTGGTATAGAGGTCCTGGATGGCAGGAAGCTTGGCCCCAGTGATGTACTGGGCCGTATGCACTACCCTCTGTAGTGCCTTGTGGGGGGTGCTCGGTCCTCCTTTTCCTGTAGTCAACAATCACCTCCTATGATGAATGACAGATTGAACCAGGACATTGTCATATAGAGTAGACTCTCTGATCCTGGTCCAGATCAACACTAGACTTGGTGGGGGTTTAATAGGGGGGTGACCAAGAACTTGGTGGGTTTTATTTGGGTTGGGTGGTGTCCTGTTCGCTATGATGAGTGACAGCTGGCTAATGCAGTCCAGGAGGACAACAGGAAAGTGGGAAGCTATGGAACTGTGGAACAACAATAAAGGTGGAAGCTGTGGAAGAACAACAGGAAAGTAAGAGGCTACGGAACTGTGGAAGAACAACAGGAAAGTAGGAGGCTACGGAACTGTGGAAGGACAACAGGAAAGTAGGTGGCTACGGAACTGTGGAAGAACAACAGGAATGTAGGAGGCTACGGAACTGTGGAAGGACAACAGGAAAGTAGGTGGCTACGGAACTGTGGAAGAACAACAGGAATGTAGGAGGCTACGGAACTGTGGAAGGACAACAGGAAAGTAGGAGGCTACAGAACTGTGGAAGAACAACAGGAAAGTAGGAGGCTACGGAACTGTGGAAGGACAACAGGAAAGTAGGGCTAAACTGTGGAAGAACAACAGGTAACTGTGTGGAAGAACAACAGGAAAGTAGGAGGCTACGGAACTGTGGAAGAACAACAGGAAAGTAGGAGGCTACGGAACTGTGGAAGAACAACAGGAAAGTAGGAGGCTACGGAACTGTGGAAGGACAACAGGAAAGTAGGTGGCTATGGAACTGTGGAAGAACAACAGGAATGTAGGAGGCTACGGAACTGTGGAAGGACAACAGGAAAGTAGGAGGCTACAGAACTGTGGAAGAACAACAGGAAAGTAGGAGGCTACGGAACTGTGGAAGAACAACAGGAAAGTAGGAGGCTACGGAACTGTGGAAGAACAACAGGAAAGTAGGAGGCTACGGAACTGTGGAAGGACAACAGGAAAGTAGGAGGCTACGGAACTGTGGAAGAACAACAGGAAAGTAGGAGGCTACGGAACTGTGGAAGAACAACAGGAAAGTAGGAGGCTACGGAACTGTGGAAGGACAACAGGAAAGTAGGAGGCTACGGAACTGTGGAAGAACAACAGGAAAGTAGGAGGCTACGGAACTGTGGAAGGACAACAGGAAAGTAGGAGGCTACGGAACTGTGGAAGAACAACAGGAAAGCAGGAGGCTACAGAACTGTGGAAGGACAACAGGAAAGTAGGAGGCTACGGCAAAACCTGTTACCTTGCTCTACACAGGACAGGGATCGTCTGTGTGTACCGAATGCTTCCCAAATTGCATCCTATTCCATGCATAGTGCACTGTTCTAGTTGTCTATGTGACAGTCATATTCCATACATACTACACTGTTCTAGTTGTCTATGTGACAGTCGTATTCCATACATACTGCACTGTTCTAGTTGTCTATGTGACAGTCGTATTCCATACATACTGCACTGTTCTAGTTGTCTATG
Source organism: Oncorhynchus tshawytscha (assembly GCF_018296145.1). NCBI lineage: Eukaryota > Metazoa > Chordata > Actinopteri > Salmoniformes > Salmonidae > Oncorhynchus > Oncorhynchus tshawytscha. The sequence goes on along the minus strand of NC_056449.1, from coordinate 38,394,946 downwards.
TGACAGTCGTATTCCACACATACTGCACTGTTCTAGTTGTCTACGTGACAGTCGTATTCCACACATACTGCACTGTTCTAGTTGTCTACGTGACAGCACTATGCATCTTCATATCACAGAGTTTCATGTGACCTTCTCATGTTCTGGCCGTGCAATATCTCCTCACTAGCTAACCCTGATATGTCAAAAAGAAACCTGTTTCAAAAGTCTTCTATTATCATTAGGAATTGATGATGACAATATTGTGGTGGGGGGGTTTGTTTTGTTTGACTTCAGTGTGGCTTTTGACATGATCCATCATAGTTAACTGCTGGAAAAACACATGTGTTATGGCTTTACACCCCTTGCTATATTGTGCATAAAGAGTTACCTGTCTAAAGGAACATAGAGGGTGTTTTTTAATGGAAGCCTCTCAAACATAATCATGTTGAATCAGTATTTCTCCAGGGCAGCTGTCTAGGGCCCTTAAGTAAAATAAATAAATAATTAATCACAAAATACTGATTCGACCTGAAAAAAGCCACACTCCCATGAGTGTCACAAAATGGTACCAAACAGACCAGTTCGTAGCTGGATTCTTCACCGATTTTTATACCTTCTCCAGAACATAAATGTTCTTCAGACCTCAAGTTCTGTGAGGTGGAAGAAATTCCTTTGTTCTCTATGAAAATTCAGTCTGTCTCTATACTGTGTGGCCATGGGGAGATAATCTCCTTCAGGAATGTACGACCTCTCTGACCACAGCAGCCTAGTTGTAGGATACAGAGAGGGGGAAGGTACTCGCTGTACCCAAAGAGGGCAACGTCATGACAAGGCTGACCGGAACATATCCCGGTCCGCATGATCAAACAATCTTGAAGCGTGGATTCCGATTGGTCAAACCAGCGTTGAATGGGTCTAGTCACTGGTACATCCTGTTTGAGTTTCTGCCTATAAGACGGTAGGAGCAGGATGGCGTCGTGGTTGGATTTGCCAAAAGGATGGCGGGGGAGGGCTTTGTACGCATCGCGGAAGTTAGAGTAGCAGTGATCCAGTGTATTACCCCCGGCGCGTAATGCAATCAATATGCTGATAGAATTTAGGTAGCCTTGTTTTCAAATGTGCTTTGTTAAAATCCCCAGCTACAATAAACACAGCCTCAAGATATATGGTTTCTAGTTTACATAGAGTTCAGTGAAGTTCCGCGAGGGCCGTCTTGGTGTCGGCTTGAGGGGGAATGTATATAGCTGTGACGATAACTGATGAGAATTCTCTTGGGTGATAATATGGACGGCATTTGATTGTAAGGAATTCTGGGTCGGGTGAGCAGAAGGACTTGAGTTCCTGTATGTTATGATTACAGCATGAGTTGTTAATCATGAAGCATGCACCCCCGCCCTTCCTCTTCCCAGAGAGGAGTTTATCTCTATCGGCGCAATGCATGGAGAAGCCGGGTGGCTGAACAGATTCCGACAACATATCACGAGAGAGCCATGTTTCCGTGAAACAGAGAATGCTACAATCTCTGATGTCTCTCTGGAAGGCAACCCTTGCTCGAATTTCACCTACCTTGTTGTCAAGAGACTGGACATTGTATACTCGGGAGCGGTGGACGATGTGCACGTCTACGGAGCCTAACCAGGAGGCCTTCTGAGGCAGCGTTGTTTTGGGTTGGCTTCTGGGATTAGGTCCATTGTCCTGAGTGGAGGGCCAAACAGAGGATCCGCTTCGGGAAATTAGTATTGCTGGTCGTAATGTTGGTAAGTTGACATCGCTCTTATATCAAATAGTTCTTCCCGGCTCTATGTAATAAGACTTAAGTTTTTCTGAGGTAACAATATCACTTGCCGTTGAACGAAGGAGAGCTCGGGTTTGTTGTTTTGTAAATGTGGTTGTTTTAAAAGTGTGGAATGGAATGTTTCTCAGTAGCTAGCTAACTTTTTAGTTTGGCTGGTAACATCAACTGTGCTAAGTGGCTGTGCTACAGAAACATTGCTAACCAAACAACAGTGCTAGGAGGCTGTGCCACAGAAACACAAGTAACCAAACAACAGTGCTAGGTGCCTGTACTACAGACACACTGCTAACCAAACAACAGTGCTAGGTGCCTGTACTACAGAAAAACTGCTAACCAAACAACAGTGCTAGGTGGCTGTACTACAGAAAAACTGCTAACCAAACAACAGTGCTAGGTGCCTGTACTACAGAAAAACTGCTAACCAAACAACAGTGCTAGGTGGCACACTGCTAACCAAACAACAGTGCTAGGTGGCTGTACTACAGAAAAACTGCTAACCAAACAACAGTGCTAGGTGCCTGTACTACAGACACACTGCTAACCAAACAACAGTGCTAGGTGCCTGTACTACAGAAAAACTGCTAACCAAACAACAGTGCTAGGTGGCTGTACTACAGACACACTGCTAACCAAACAACAGTGCTAGGTGCCTGTACTACAGAAAAACTGCTAACCAAACAACAGTGCTAGGTGGCTGTACTACAGACACACTGCTAACCAAACAACAGTGCTAGGTGGCTGTACTACAGAAAAACTGCTAACCAAACAACAGTGCTAGGTGCCTGTACTACAGACACACTGCTAACCAAACAACAGTGCTAGGTGGCTGTACTACAGACACACCGGTCGTCATTGTGGATACTAAGGAGATCCTGAGGGAAATCGCCGAGTACCAACAGTTTTATGCTATGGAGGAACAACATACTCCATCAAGGAAAGATCTGGCTACCTCACAAATGAACTCTAACCCGACAAATAAAAGAAAGACAGATTAGTCTACAGACACGGACAATATACTTACCGAAGAAGTAGAGGCTAGTGCTCTGGCTGGAATCCATGCAACATTGGAAAGGTTGTGTGAGGAAGTAGCAGAGCTGAGGGGGAGTTTAGAGTTCAGCCAGAGTGACATTCTCACACTCCATGGAGAGAACAAGGCACTCACAGCCAAGGTAAAAATCCAGGGTATTTTGTTCTTAAATTATATTGTAAATTGGAATGGTAGAGTTATGTATTTCATGGAGTCAGAATTGTACGGGAAGGTCTGCTCAATCCAAGAGTACAACCAATTGATTACAGTATTGCCCCAAAAATGGAGGAGGCAGGTGGCAGTGGGAGGAGGTAGGGAACTAGTCTGTCTGCCCAATATAAAGGATCAAAACTGGCAGAGGAATAAAAATAGCATAAATAGGAAAGTATACCAGTTTCATTTGAGGACCAGGATGTTGGCAACTGTGCCATACAGATTGAAAAATTGTAGGGAAGAGATTTTGATGTACCGATTCCATGGTACAGGGTGTATGAGTTGATATATAAAATTACACACGATTCAAATTATTATTATTCTTGCTCTTCTTTTTTTGGCATTGTTGTTGTCTGTTTTCCTTTGTCTTTTTATTTTTTTCTCTTTAGTTCATTTTCTTGGTTGTTGTTGCATGGGGGGTTATTGGGGGTGGGGGTTATTGGGGGTGGAGGGTTATTGGGGGTGGGGGTTATTGGGTTGGGGGTGGGGAATGGAATTATTTGTATTTATTATTATAATTATTATTTTTCTTGCGGGTGGACTGTGGGGGGTCTTGGATGGTTGAGGGACAGCTCTTGGGGAACTGTGGGGGGGATCTTGGAGGATTCGGGTCCCTGTTTTTTGCCTTGTGGGATCAAAACTGTTGACGTGCCCTTGAGCAAGACGTATATCACTGGTTGCTTCTGGCTTTACTGCAAGTATATTGTACTTTAAAAAATAAAATACTGCATAGTTTCCTAAGGACTCGAAGCGAGGCGACCATCTCTGTTATATAATGTTATATGTTATTATGTTATATGTTTTATCTTTTGTTGTATATGTAATGTAAGTGCAAGTGCCATAATGTGTTTGGACCCCAGGAAGAGTAGCTGCTGCCTTGGCAGGAACTAATGGGGATCCCTTATTAATACAAATACAAAATGCAAATAATATTAGCCCTAAATACCCAGGTACTGCAGGATGGCTGATGTTGTGTATGTTGACAGGAGCGTGTTGTGTTTACAGTCTGGATGGCTGGTGTTGTGTATGTTGACAGGAGTGTGTTGTGTTTACAGTCTGGATGGCTGGTGTTGTGTATGTTGACAGGGGTGGGTTGTGTTTACAGCCTGTTTCATTATCTTTAATACGTGCCAGACTGAGCCGGAGTACAAGCAGATAAGACTGGCGTGTGGGCCAGTACTACAGCCAGCGATCACCACTCTACCACAACACACACACACACACACACACACACACACACACACACACACACACACACACACACACACACACACACACACACACACACACACACACACACACACACACACGCACACACACACACACACACACTACAGTCAGCTATCACCCCTTAACCTCTGCCACTGAATTTAAATAACACACTCCCTTCCATGCCAACTAGAACACCCATAGCTAGATGTCAGGAGTTGCACCAACAGGTAGACCTGATAAAATAAGAAATGGATGGGTGGTGGTGGCACTCCCTTGTCTCTTTTGACGTTGGCCAATTATCTTTTCTTTTTTTTGTATCTGTTTGGTTAATTGATCTGGTGTTGAAGCCCTGTCGCTGGCATGCAATGCTGATTAATATTACCTCTGAGGGTGTTGGCTTTGTACTACGCTTGTTAGGTAAATGACTGTACCAATGGGTGGGACTGTTTTCGTTTAATCCTTTTGTGGAATTCTGCCCAAGACTGAAGTCATATCAGTATGACAGAGTTGAGTCCTGCAAAAAAAAAAAAAAAAAAAAAAAAAAAAAAGTAATCTGTGTCCTCAAAAAGATGGAAGCCTCTGGACCACTGAGGGAGATAACAAGTTCTTCACAGAGATAATGAGTTCAACTCTTTCTGTCAGGTTTTGACCTCAGTACTGTACTCTCTCTCTCTCTCTCTCTATTTACTTCCCTCCTGCTCTACCAGTCTATTCCAAGAATCAATCAATTGTTGTTGTTCTTTCTGTGAAGTCCTGTTTATATCAACAGAGTAAGACACGGCGAGTTTGTCATTCTTAGATGTAAACAGAAGTGTATTCTACAAGTGAACTGGCCCACGGTGAGAGGTCAACACAGAGCTGAGACCCATACACTGGGTCACGAGGCAGTGAAGGCTCTGCAACAATTCCAGTGGACAGTAGGAACAGCAGCTGATTCATACAATGACCCTTGGAGCTTAAACTGTCTCAGATTATTAGGTTTATCTCGTCAAGGACAAAAGAATGGTGAGGTCAGCATATCAGTAATCTCCCTTTTTCTATTTACAGAATTTACCCAGTACATTATTTAACCTTTATTTAACTAGGCAAGTCAGTTAAAGAACAAATTCCTTATTTACAATGACGGCCTACCCTGGCCAAACCCTAACCATGCTGGACCAATTGTGCTCCGCCCTATGGGACTCCCGATCACGGCCGGATGTGATGAAGCCTGGATTTGAACCAGGGACTGTAGTGATGCCGCCTGCACTGAGATGCACTGCCTTCCGACAGTATCTACTCAGTACTACTCTACTACTATAGACAGTATCTACTCAGTACTACTCTACTGCTATTGACAGTATCTACTCAGGACTACTCTACTGCTATTGACAGTACCTACTCAGTACTATACTAATATAGACAGTATCTACTCAGTACTACTCTACTGCTATAGACAGTATCTACTCAGTACTACTCTACTGCTATAGACAGTATCTACTCAGTACTACTCTACTACTATAGACAGTATCTACTCAGTACTACTCTACTGCTATTGACAGTATCTACTCAGGACTACTCTACTGCTATTGACAGTACCTACTCAGTACTACTCTACTACTATAGACAGTATCTACTCAGTACTATACTAATATAGACAGTATCTACTCAGTACTACTCTACTACTATAGACAGTATCTACTCAGTACTATACTAATATAGACAGTATCTACTCAGTACTACTCTACTACTATAGACAGTATCTACTCAGTACTACTCTACTGCTATTGACAGTATCTACTCAGGACTACTCTACTGCTATTGACAGTACCTACTCAGTACTACTCTACTACTATAGACAGTATCTACTCAGTACTATACTAATATAGACAGTATCTACTCAGTACTACTCTACTACTATAGACAGTATCTACTCAGTACTACTCTACTGTTATTGACAGTATTTACTCAGTAATACTCGACTGCTATAGACATTATCTACTCAGTACTACTCTACTACTATAGACAGTATCTACTCAGTACTATTCTAATATAGACAGTATCTACTCAGTACTACTCTACTAATATAGACAGTATCTACTCAGTACTACTCTACTACTATAGACAGTATCTACTCAGTACTACTATGGACAGTATCTACTCAGTACTACTCTACTACTATAGACAGTATCTACTCAGTACTATTCTAATATAGACAGTATCTACTCAGTACTACTCTACTAATATAGACAGTATCTACTCAGTACTACTCTACTACTATAGACAGTATCTACTCAGTACTACTATAGACAGTATCTACTCAGTACTATACTAATATAGACAGTATCTACTCAGTACTACTTTACTACTATAGACAGTATCTACTCAGTACTACTCTACTACTATAGACAGTATCTACTCAGTACTACTCTACTACTATAGACAGTATCTACTCAGTACTACTCTACTGCTATTGACAGTATCTACTCAGTACTACTCTACTACTATAGACAGTATCTACTCAGTACTACTATAGACAGTATTTACTCAGTACTACTCTACTACTATAGACAGTATCTACTCAGTACTACTCTACTACTATAGACAGTATCTACTCAGTACTACTCTACTACTATAGACAGTATCTACTCAGTACTACTCTACTGCTATAGACAGTATCTACTCAGTACTACTCTACTACTATAGACAGTATCTACTCAGTACTACTCTACTACTATAGACAGTATCTACTCAGTACTACTCTACTACTATAGACAGTATCTACTCAGTACTACTCTACTGCTATAGACAGTATCTACTCAGTACTACTCTACTACTATAGACAGTATCTACTCAGTACTACTCTACTACTATAGACAGTATCCACTCAGTACTACTCTACTACTATTGACAGTATCTACTCATGACATTACCATTGACATCCTTCTTGGCCTAACAAGCCCAGAGTGGCTGCTACACAACATGGGCAGTTAGTGTAGGAACATACTGGACTTGTTGAATCAGTTTCAGGCAGTTGCCTGTGTGAGGCCGCATCTCTGTCTGACTGTCTGCCTGTGAGTCTTAGCTGGATCTCTGTATAAGAAGATCTCTGTATGAGTAGATCTCTGTATGAGTAGATCTCTGTATGAGAAGATCTCTGTATGAGAAGAACTCTGTAGAAGAAGATCTCGGTATGAGAAGTTCTCTGTATGAGAAGTTCTCTGTATGAGAATATCTCTGTATGAGAAGATCTCTGTAAGAGTAGATCTCTGTAAGAGCAGATCTCTAAGAGTAGATCTCTAAGAGTAGATCTCTAAGAGTAGATCTCTTCATGAGTAGATCTTTGTATGAGAAGATCTTTGTATGAGAAGATATCTGTATGAGTAGGTCTCTTCATGAGTAGATATCTGCATGAGTAGATATCTGTATGAGAGGACCTCTGTATGAGCCTGGCTGGTGATGTGGTGAAGAGGTCCACAGCGACAGCTGTCCCCCACTGAGAGTGACTCCGTTTGGGTCGTTGAGAGAGCATGTACAGATGGCTCCTGATGGTACTCTGAACCAGACATACAGAGAGAGAACAGGGGAACACCTCACACACGCACACGCACACACACACACACACACACACACACACACACACACACACACACACACACACACACACACACACACACACACACCACCATATAACAAGGACACTACACTGTTGCCAGACATCTCCTGGCGGAGCACCAACATCCATTAACACAGTCACAACAATGCTGTAACTCAACAAGTTCATTAAAACACCATTACTGTATCTTGACTACAGCTCAGCGTTCAACACCATAGTACCCTTAAAGCTCATCACTAAGCTAAGGATCCAGGGACTAAACACCTCCCTCTGGAACTGGATCCTGGACTTCCTGACGGGGCGCCCCCAGGTGGTGAGGGTAGGTAGCAACACATCTGCCACGCTGATCCTCAACACTGGAGCTCCCCAGGGGTGCGTGCTCAGTCCCCTCCTGTACTCCCTGTTCACCCACGCCTGCATGGCCAGGCACGACTCCAACACCATCATTAAGTTTGCAGACGACACAACAGTGGTAGGCCTGATCAATGACGAGATAGCCTATAAGGAGGAGGTCAGAGACCTGGCCGGGTGGTGCCAGAATAACAACCTATCCGTCAACGTAACCAAGACTAAGGAGATGATTGTGGACTACAGGAAAAGGAGCACCGAGCACGTCCCCATTCTCATCGACGGGGCTGTAGTGGAGCAGGTTGAGAGCTTCAAATTCCTTGGTGTTCACATCAACAACAAACTAGAATGGTCCAAACACACCAAGACCGTCATGAAGAGGGCACGACAAACCTATTCCCCCTCAGGAAACTAAAAAGATTTGGCATGGGTCCTGAGATCCTCAAAAGGTTCTACAGCTGCAACATCAAGAGCATCCTGACCGGTTGCATCACTGCCTGGTACGGCAATTGCTCGGCTTCCGACTGCAAGGCACTACAGAGGGTAGTGCGTACTGCCCAGTACATCACTTGGGCCAAGCTGCCTGCCATCCAGGACCTCTACACCAGGCGGTGTCAGAGGAAGGCCCTGAAAATTGTCAAAGACCCCAGCCACCCCAGTCATAGACTGTTCTCTCTACTACCGCATGGCAAGCGGCACCGGAGTGCCAAGTCTAGGACAAAAAGGTTTCTCAACAGTTTTTACCCCCAAGCCATAAGACTCTTGAACAGGTAACCAAATGGTTACCCAGACAATTTGCATTGTCCCCCACCCAACTGTTTATCTTATATGCATAGTCACTTTAACTATACATTCATGTACATACTACCTCAATTGGCCCGACCAACCAGTGCTCCCGCACATTGGCTAACCGGGCATCTGTATTGTGTCCTGTCACCCGCCAACCCCTCTTTTACACTACTGCTACTCTCTGTTCATCATATATGCATAGTCACTTTAACCATATTTACAAGTACATACTACCTCAATCAGCCTGACTAACAGGTGTCTGTATATAGCCTTGCTACTCTTATTTTCAAATGTCTTTTTACTGTTGTTTTATTTCTTTACTTACCTACACACACACACATATTTTTTTTCTCCGCACTATTGGTTAGAGCCTTTAAGTAAGCATTTCACTGTAAGGTCTACTACACCTGCTTTATTCGGCGCACGTGACAAATAAACTTTGATTTGATTTGATCTCTGCACTTTCCTGAGTCGGTCTCACCAAGCCCCGCTCTATCTCTCTTGACTCATAATGGACTTCCTAAAGTGTTCATATTGAGTAGCTTTCTATATCTGAATCCAACAGCAGTATAGTGAATAGGGTGTAATTTGGGACATCATCTGTCTGAATCCTGAGTCTATTCTGAGCGGCACTATCTTTTATTTTTCCATCAATTGTTTGCTAAATGGTCCAACAATGTGTGTGTGTTTTATTCCTCTTTTGTTTGTTATTTGTAACTGTTTTATTTTGTAATTTTTAGGGGAAAATAAAGGGAAATATATATAAAATATATACAGTACATAATTTATATGCACTGTACATTTATAAAACATATACAGTGCCTTGCGAAAGTATTCGGCCCCCTTGAACTTTGCGACCTTTTGCCACATTTCAGGCTTCAAACATAAAGATATAAAACTGTATTTTTTTGTGAAGAATCAACAACAAGTGGGACACAATCATGAAGTGGAACGACATTTATTGAATATTTCAAACTTTTTTAACAAATCAAAAACTGAAAAATTGGGCGTGCAATTATTCAGCCCCCTTAAGTTAATACTTTGTAGCGCCACCTTTTGCTGTGATTACAGCTGTAAGTCGCTTGGGGTATGTCTCTATCAGTTTTGCACATCGAGAGACTGAAATTCTTTCCCATTCCTCCTTGCAAAACAGCTCGAGCTCAGTGAGGTTGGATGGAGAGCATTTGTGAACAGCAGTTTTCAGTTCTTTCCACAGATTCTCGATTGGATTCAGGTCTGGACTTTGACTTGGCCATTCTAACACCTGGATATGTTTATTTTTGAACCATTCCATTGTAGATTTTGCTTTATGTTTTGGATCATTGTCTTGTTGGAAGACAAATCTCCATCCCAGTCTCAGGTCTTTTGCAGACTCCATCAGGTTTTCTTCCAGAATGGTCCTGTATTTGGCTCCATCCATCTTCCCATCAATTTTAACCATCTTCCCTGTCCCTGCTGAAGAAAAGCAGGCCCAAACCATGATGCTGCCACCACCATGTTTGACAGTGGGGATGGTGTGTTCAGGGTGATGGGCTGTGTTGCTTTTACGCCAAACATAACATTTTGCATTGTTGCCAAAAAGTTCAATTTTGGTTTCATCTGACCAGAGCACCTTCTTCCACATGTTTGGTGTGTCTCCCAGGTGGCTTGTGGCAAACTTTAAACAACACTTTTTATGGATATCTTTAAGAAATGGCTTTCTTCTTGCCACTCTTCCATAAAGGCCAGATTTGTGCAATATACGACTGATTGTTGTCCTATGGACAGAGTCTCCCACCTCAGCTGTAGATCTCTGCAGTTCATCCAGAGTGATCATGGGCCTCTTGGCTGCATCTCTGATCAGTCTTCTCCTTGTATGAGCTGAAAGTTTAGAGGGACGGCCAGGTCTTGGTAGATTTGCAGTGGTCTGATACTCCTTCCATTTCAATATTATCGCTTGCACAGTGCTCCTTGGGATGTTTAAAGCTTGGGAAATCTTTTTGTATCCAAATGCGGCTTTAAACTTCTTCACAACAGTATCTCGGACCTGCCTGGTGTGTTCCTTGTTCTTCATGATGCTCTCTGCGCTTTTAACGGACCTCTGAGACTATCACAGTGCAGGTGCATTTATACGGAGACTTGATTACACACAGGTGGATTGTATTTATCATCATTAGTCATTTAGGTCAACATTGGATCATTCAGAGATCCTCACTGAACTTCTGGAGAGAGTTTGCTGCACTGAAAGTAAAGGGGCTGAATAATTTTGCACGCCCAATTTTTCAGCTTTTGATTTGATAAAAAAAGTTTGAAATATCCAATAAATGTCGTTCCACTTCATGATTGTGTCCCACTTGTTGTTGATTCTTCACAAAAAATACAGTTTTATATCTTTATGTTTGAAGCCTGAAATGTGGCAAAAGGTCGCAAAGTTCAAGGGGGGCGAATACTTTCGCAAGGCACTGTATATGGGGGATTGGAAATGATGCAGACAATTAGATTGTTGCTTCCCGCAATTAAAGCTGAACTACCCCCTAAAAAAATGTATGCAAAATATATATACAATATATATAAGAAAGAAAGGAAATTGAAAAAATTGAAAGACAAAAAAAGAAAGATCAAATAATAGAAAAAAAAGTAAGAAAGAGAGGGAGGAAGGAAGGAAGGAAGGATGAGAAAAAGCAGTTCTATTTGAGTCTTTCATATCCTTCTATTGGTATCGTAGAATACATATATTTTGCAGATGTTATCGCAGGTGCAGCAAAATGCTTATATTTCTAGCTCCAACAGTGCAGTAATACCCACAATACACACAAATCCAACATTTGAGTTGGCAGGAAGAGGAGACCCAGTCATTGTAGACAAATGCCAGGGTGCACAAACTACCCATGCCAGTTCCTGTTCCAGAGTGCAGGGTGTACACGTTCCCCAAACCAGTTCTTGTTCCAAATGCCACGTTGTTATCTAGCCATCTGTGATTGGCCTGCAGCTATAGGGAGGTGCCAGGTAGTAGGCTGAGTATTCTGTCTGCAGACTGGTGTCCTCGTCACAACTACCCCCTGCCTCCGTCTCTCACCATCCCATTGCATATGGCCGTCCTGCAGCATTTAACGACCACACCCCTTCATCATATCCAACTACAAATCATGTGTTTTAGCATTCATCCAATTAATGATTAAAACACTGGCTGGCATAAACAAGTATCATCGTTTCTGCAGGAAATGTGGTCAACTCTACAGAGGGAGGAAGGACCAGTTGACCACAGTGGCTTTGGCCAAAAGGTTTTGACCCCTGTTCTGCAATAGTCCTATCAGCCCGACACACCCACCCTATCATAAATACATCGACAACAGAGTGTTCCATTGGCAATCAACACACACACACACACACACACACACATTTACATATCATCACAAGAGATTAACATCCAGAGCCTTCAGAAACTATTCACACCCCTTGACTTTTTCCACATTTTGTTGTGCTACAGCCTGAATTTAAAATGGATTACATTTAGTTGTTGTCACTGGTCTATGCAAAATATCCCATATTGTCAAAGTGGAATTATGTATTTCTAAATGTTAACAAATGTTAATAAAAAATCTAAAGTTGAGATGTCTTGAGTCAATAAAGTATGTAACCCCTTTGTTATGGCAAGAGTAAATAAGTTCAGCAGTAAACCTTTGATGAACAAGTCTCATAATGCGTTGCGTGGATTTGAAAATCTATGGCAACACCTACAAATTGGTTGTCTAGCAGTGGTAAACAACCAATTTGACAGAGCTAGAAGAATTTAGAAAATAATAATGGGCAAATATTACCCAATCCAGGTGTGGAAAGCTCTTAGAGACCCAGAAAGACACACAGCTGTAATCGCTTCTACAAAGTATTGACTCAGGGGTGTGAATATTTATGTAAGTGAGATATATCTGTATTTCATTTTCACTACATTTACAAACATTTCTAAAAACATGTTTTCACTTTGTTATTATGGGCTATTATGTGTAAATGGGTGAGAGAAAAACAATAATTTAATCAATTCTAGAATAAGGCTGTAACGTAACACAATGTGGACTAAATCAATGGGTCTGAAAAGTTTATGACTGAATATGGAAGTCAAAGGTGGCGTCTCCGTTGATAACGACACTCGTTGTCAACATAATGTCTTCCTCCCGGTCCTAGCTCAGATAATTTCTCAGTAGGCCTTCACATTTTACTGCTCAGAAACAAAACATGCCACTTGTAATCTGTACCTTTCAAAGTGTGTACAGACAGTACTGTTAGTCCTAACAAAGTGTGTACAGACAGTACTGTTAGTCCTAACAAAGTGTGTACAGACAGTACTGTTAGTCCTAACAAAGTGTGTACAGACAGTACTGTTAGTCCTAACAAAGTGTGTACAGTGTGTACAGACAGTACTGTTAAACCTTTCATAAATCAGAAGAACAACAATGATGGCTGCTGAAGCTATGGAAGAGTTTTAATGGAAAACTGTTAACTCTAATTTGAACTGAGTTTAAGTCATCCCAAGGGTTGGTTCGTGCTGCCAAAGGGAGATGCGAACTGGCAGTAATCAGTTGCATGCCAACTATAATCCCAACTAACACGTCAGCATGTTTCCAAACAAACCTGTGGTTTACATTTACAATTTGGCAATGATGAGAGAGGAGTATATTTAGATTTTAATAAGCCTTCTGCAATCCACCCAAAACTAATTCAAAACTCGTCCAATATCACAAGCTGCCTAGTGAGGTTTGTGATGCGTTGTCTTTACAGTGACCTCTAGAGATTTGTGTTGTTTTTCCCCTGTTTTTCTGAAGGGCTTACTGGTGTTCTACCATGCCGTCCCTAGAAGAGGGATGCGTCACGCAGTGCCAGGCTTTTTCCCCCACTATACTCAACTTGAGTGGGTTGAGTCACTGACGTGAACTTCCTGTTCAGTTTTGCCGGACAGGAAGCCCATTTCATGGGCTATACTTAGCCTTGTCTCAGGGTAGTAAGTTGGTGGTCTGTTGATATACATTTAGTTGTGTGGGGGCTGTGCTTTGACAAAGTGACTGGGGTTAAATCCTGCCTGGTTGGCCCGGTCCAGGGGTATCTTCAGACAGTGTTCCCAAACCCCTCCCGTCTCAGACTCCAGTATCTATGCTGCAATAGTCTATGTGCCGAAGGCTAGGGTCAGTCTGTTATATCTGCTGTAATTCTCCTGTCTTATCTGTCATCCTGTGTGAACTTAAGTTTCCCATCTCTTTCTCTCTCTTCCATCCCGGAGGACCTGAGCCCTAGGACCATGCCTCAGGACTACCTGGCCTGATGACTCTTGGCTTTTCATGTCCCCAGTCCACCTGGTTGTGCTGCTGATCCAGTTTCTGCTGTTTTGCCTGTGGCTATGGAACCCTGACCTGTACTCCGGACGTGCTACCTTGTACCGGACCTGCTGTCTCAGTCTCTAACTCACTTTCTCTCCCTCCCTCTCTCTCCTCTACCACACCTGTTGTCTCGACCTCTGAACGCTCGGCTATGAAAAGCCAACTGACATTTACTCCTGAGGTGCTGACCTGTTGCACCCTCTACAACTACTGTGATTATTATTTGACCCTGCTGGTCATCCATTAACATTTGAACATCTTGACCTGGTTCTGTTATAATCTCCACCCGGCACAGGCAGAAGAGGACTGGCCACTCCTCAGAGCCTGGCTCCTCTCTAGGTTCCTTTCAAGGTTCCTCCTCTTTCTAGGGAGTTGTTCCTAGCCACCGTGCTTCTACATGTGCATTGTTTTCTCTCTGGTGTTTTAGGCTGGTTTCTGTACAAGCTCTTTGTGACAACTGATGATGAAAAAAAGGACTTCATAAATACACTAATAATTAATAATAATAATTAATTCATAATTGTGTGTCTTCTGTCTTTTGCCTGAGTCCTTTGAAAAAGTTATTATTATGCATTGGAGAGGGAAAAGTATAACTGTATCTTTATATGTAGAAATGAGGGCTAATGAAAACTAGTTGACTTGTCGTTCAGCTCTCAAATCATAAACATTCTTAGCGCGTCAGTTTTTAAAACAACCTAATTGGTCAATTGTGATGTTTTATTCAGGGTATAATAGTCACGTTATTTAGTTTTCATTAGGTTGATGATATTATTGTTGTCATTTGTGGTTATGACAGGGATATCACCAATACATTCCTAGTAAATAAACATTGGAAAATGACATCATCAGAAAGTGGAACAGAAAGATGGAATGAAGGGGAACGATGACGTAACAACTATCAGTACAAGTGAGTAGGAGGGTGTAACGAAATGCTCATGTTCTTAGCTCCAACAGTGCAGTAATATCGTTTTTTGTTTTGATAGATACCACTGCACTGTTGGTGCTAGGAACACAAGCAGTTTGCTACATAGCATCTGCTAAATATGTGTACGTGACCAATACAACTGGATTTGATATCCCTTCAGTACTGACAATGTATTTAGTTATTACCTGTCCTGTACGCAGTGACAGTATTGAAGTTAGTCATTGTGCCTTGCCATAACCCAGGTAAGATTACTCCTCTAAGCACAATATAACAATGAGTAATCACATTAATTATTACATTGTGCAGTACTTACAAAAATAATTACAATGTAATGTTTAGTGAGATAATGTGAAATATAAAGACATTTTTGAGGTGTTTTAATGTATCAGAAACAGGATGAAATAAAAGTGGAGGTGTAAATGAGGATGAGGTAGAGAGAGGTGAAGTACAGTACCTGTGGAAGAACAGCAGGATGGACAGCGTGGTCTGGTCGATGTTGCTGTTGCAGATGCCCTCGTTGAGCAGGTAACAGGGGTCTCTGACCACAGACTCCAGAGAGTCCAGCCTCATCATGCTGTTCAGCTTGTCTGTGTTCACGTTCTGGTTCTGGAACGTCAGCTGCTCACGGAACTGGCGGAAGTGGCTGAGCGACGTGGGGCTGCCCATCAGAGGGGTGCTTTGGCCTCTGCCTTGGCCCCCACCTCTAGCTGGGTCGTCAGAGTTGGCCAGGTCCAGGCAGCAGGAGCAGCAGTCCAGACCGATGGGAGAGAGACACTCCTCTCCATCTGACATGATGACAGCAGATCAGTCAAACCCGGTCAGCAGAGCACCTTGAGGGACTGGAGAGATGAGCTCCACAGCAGGAGAGAGAGAGGTAGAAAGAGAGAAAGGGAAAGAGAAAGACCTTGGTGCTGGTCTCTCTTCTTCTTCTCAGGCTTGTATAGTTGTTGTTGTGTGTTCCTCAGTGTATGCAGAGGGACGGATTTTCTCCCTCCAGGTGTTCTGGATCAGGGTGTTGGGAAGTCAAGTGTCCCCTGCTTCCTCCTCTCCCTGAGAGTAGACAGTCAGTCGTGTCTCCCTGAGTCTCTCTCTCGTCACGTTAATAAGGCTATGTTTGCTTTGGTTGTGAGACACTCGCTGGCTTCTGTGTCTGTGGGGGAGAGAGAGCTAGCCAATGCTGTGCTGTCTGCGTCTGTGTCGAACACACACATCCTGATTCAGCGGGAATGTGTTTCAAAGCTGCTTATCACTTTTTTTCACTGCCCAGCACTTTTTCCTCCCCCAATGTGCTTAGAGACTGAGGGAGGGAGAGACTGAGGGAGGGAGGGAGGGAGGGAGGGAGAGAGGGAGAGAGGAAGGGAGGGAGAGAGGGAGAGAGGGAGGGTGGTTAGCTGGGAGGGAGGTGGGGGAAACCCTTGTGATTGGTAAACGACTGGCCCTCCTCCTTCTCCTCTCTCACATTCCCGCTGAATCAGGATGTGTGTGTTCGACACAGACGCAGACAGCACAATTAGGGGATGGAAAGATGCAATGCATGTGCTTGGTGATGCTCACTGTTCTAGAGAGAGAGAGAGAGAGACGCAGAGAGAGAGAGAGAGGGAAAGAGAAAGAAAGAAAGACAGAAAGAAAGAAAGAAAGAAAGAAAGAAAGAAAGAAAGAAAGAAAGAAAGAAAGAAAGAAAGAAAGAAAGAAAGAAAGAAAGAAAGAAAGAAAGAAAGAAAGAAAGAAAGAAAGAAAGAAAGAAAGAAAGAAAGAAAGAAAGAAAGAAAGAAAGAAAGAAAGAAAGAAAGAAAGAAAGAAAAAGGGAGAGGCAAAGAGAGAGACAGGGAGAGCATGAACACATATGGAGCTGCTGCTCCCTGTTAAAGGGAATTTAACTTTCTCTGTTTCCACTCCCTCCATGCCTCATAACACGATTATACCTCGTGCTCTGTCTGAAGCATACTGTAGGCTAGCTCTCTTTGGGATGAGTGCTCTGTCTGAAGCATACTGTAGGCTAGCTCTCTTTGGGATGAGTGCTCTGTCTGAAGCATACTGTAGGCTAGCTCTCTTTGGGCTGAGGGCTCTGTCTGAAGCATACTGTAGGCTAGCTCTCTTTGGGATGAGTGCTCTGTCTGAAGCATACTGTAGGCTAGCTCTCTTTGGGCTGAGTGCTCTGTCTGAAGCATACTGTAGGCTAGCTCTCTTTGGGATGAGTGCTCTGTCTGAAGCATACTGTAGGCTAGCTCTCTTTGGGCTGAGTGCTCTGTCTGAAGCATACTGTAGGCTAGCTCTCTTTGGGCTGAGTGCTCTGTCTGAAGCATACTGTAGGCTAGCTCTCTTTGGGCTGAGTGCTCTGTCTGAAGCATACTGTAGGCTAGCTCTCTTTGGGCTGAGTGCTCTGTCTGAAGCATACTGTAGGTTACCTCTCTTTGAGCAGAGTGCTCTGTCTGAAGCATACTGTAGGCTAGCTCTCTTTGGGCTGAGTGCTCTGTCTGAAACATACTGTAGGTTACCTCTCTTTGGGCTGAGTGCTCTGTCTGAAACATACTGTAGGTTACCTCTCTTTGGGCAGAGTGCTCTGTCTGAAGCATACTGTAGGCTAGCTCTCTTTGGGCTCTGTCTGAAGTACTGCTCTGTGCTCTGTCTGAAGCATACTGTAGGCTACCTCTCTTTGGGCTGAGTGCTCTGTCTGAAGCATACTGTAGGCTAGCTCTCTTTGAGCAGAGTGCTCTGTCTGAAGCATACTGTAGGCTAGCTCTCTTTGGGCTGAGTGCTCTGTCTGAAGCATACTGGCTACCTTTCTTTGGCTGAGCTCTCTTTGGGCTGGGCTGAGTGCTCTGTCTGAAACATACTGTAGGCTAGCTCTCTTTGAGCAGAGTGCTCTGTCTGAAGCATACTGTAGGCTAGCTCTCTTTGGGCTGAGTGCTCTGTCTGAAGCATACTGTAGGCTAGCTCTCTTTGGGCTGAGGGCTCTGTCTGAAGCATACTGTAGGCTAGCTCTCTTTGGGATGAGTGCTCTGTCTGAAGCATACTGTAGGCTAGCTCTCTTTGGGCTGAGGGCTCTGTCTGAAGCATACTGTAGGCTAGCTCTCTTTGGGCTGCATTTACAGCATTGTTGTCAAAATGGATGTCATTATTTAAACATCTTTAACTAGGAAGAGCAGCGATGCTCCTTGTGTATTGATGAGTTGGACAACAGTAAAGGCACACAGGTCTATATGGAAGCTCGGGCCAATGTACATGAATGTGGCATATTGTTGATTTTCACAGTCAGTGGACACAAACAGAGATGCATGCTTGAAAATGTTTAAATTCTATCCATTTCAAGTGTGTACACGTCAAGATGGTAAACGTCAATATTTGCTATCAGTTTGTCCCCAGTTTGTTAATTGTTCTAAGTGCATTTTAAGATCTGGCCCAGAACCCTTGTTATGTGAGAAAGAACACTGACAGAGTCAGGGTGGTTCTTTTCTCAAATAAGAGTTTCTCAAGCTAGAAAACATTATTTCATTACATTTGCCCAATTTGAATTGAACTGAAACTGGTTTCATGCAGGCCATGGCTGTGAGCCTGCAACACTGTAGAATCTCATTTCAATTTTAATTGAACTAAGTTAGGTGAATTTATCTATCCTAAGCCCAATTAAAATATATGAACCTATAGATCGTAAGTGTGATTAAGTTGGGGGAATTTATCTATCCTAAGCCCAATTAAAATATATGAACCTATAGATCGTAAGTGATTAAGTTGGGGGAATTTATCTATCCTGGGCCTGATTAAGATATATGAACCTATCGATCGCAAGTGTGATTAAGTTGGGGGAATTTATCTATCCTGGGCCTGATTAAGACAACTTTGCAGTGCAGACAGAATAGAACGCTAAGAAGACATCATGGCTTATTGAAGGCAGGCGTCAATACAAATGTTTCATTGCTCAGTGGAATCAGTTAAGCAGAGAAAATGACTGTCTCTTGTTTTACTGAGTGTCTGAGGATGTCCTCTGGCAGTGGAGCCCTGGTATGCCTCCCAAATGGCAGCCTATTCCCTATATAGTGCACTACTTTTGACCAGAGTCCTATGGCACCCTATTCCCTATATAGTGCACTACCTTTGACCAGAGTACTATGGCACCCTATTCCCTATATAGTGCACTACTTTCGACCAGAGCCCAATCGCATGCCATTTGGGGACTTACAATTTCTGGTATGGGGAAATGAGGTAGAAGCTGTGGATGAAGTGAAATGAAAGAAACACTGCCCTCTATTGGTGCTGATAAAATACAGCACTTCTGTGATGTGTTTTACATGTTTTTATTTATTTAACCTTTATATTTAACTAGTCAGTTAAGAACAAATGATGATAATTTGACTTAGCCTGACACCAAATTCGTCCGTTGCTCTGTCGTTCACTGCGTACTTCAGTCTGAGACGACCATCATGGAAGTCGTTTGTGGCCACTTTGTGGCGGCGAGGGGCGTTGTCCAAAACAAAATCATCGTCTCTAACCAATCAGAGTATCAAAGCCATTTACTCATTTTAAAACCGCTTTATCCACCTGTGTTCGTTCTGGCTCTGGAAAAACCCATCGGTTTCTGGACCAATCAGACAGCCCCAAATGTGTTTGTATTTGGTGACGGGTTGGGCAGGTACTCAGATTCAGACTCATTGAGGAGGATAAACTAATTTCTGTTGCCATGGCGTACAGTTGCGTAGCGTAGTTTCGCAGGGCCCCCCCGCGACGTCCGAGCATGGGCCAGAGAGACAAATGTGCAGTTTTAAAGCTAATTTTATGCTACTTTACATTTTGCCCCGAGGCTGAGAGAAGATTTTGCTGTTTCAGAGCTCCAGGGATTCTTGAAAGAAAGGGACAATATCAAATATTTGTCTTAATTAATATACATATTAACAAATATATATTTTGATAAAGTTTAACCTTTCACAATAAAAAGGAACAACCTCCTATATATATTGTTTTCTTCATAAAATGCAACTAACTGGACTCAAGTCTGTCAGAGACCATAAAAGGCATTTTATTTTTATAGTTATTGTCCAACAAGTGTTTAAAGGCTTTGATTGTTTAAATCTAACATTAGATTATTTAAATATGTAGAACAAATCTCCAAACATATTTTTGTTTTGTTTTGTAGCGCTATTGAATGTTCCAGGGCTAATTCCATTAGCATTTTGGTACATTTTTCTAGATCTACAACATAAAACAACGTTATTAAAGCAGAAATGATCCCTTAGGTCTTAACACAGAAAATAATTTCATTGTTTAAGCAGAACAGAGATTACAAACAACAACAAAAAGGATCCTAAGGGCCATCAGTGACGGACTTGACAACAGATACTCGAAATACATCTTGTATGCGTTTCTGCCAACGTTAGCAGTCCACACCTAGAGAAGGTTGTCTGCTGCTGTGGGTTATCTAATGTGTATTTAGAGGAGATACTCTGGCATGGCCCTCTAATGGAACAGTGTGAAGTATCCACAACCACACATTATTGTCTTAGACCCTCTGGTGCACTGGAGCCAGACTGTGTGTGTGTGTGTGTGTGTTCATACTGCCTGCTGTAATAAGGGATGCCTTTGTTCCACACAGTTCCTGCTGATCTCTAGGGTCAACATCCAATAACAGAGAGAAGCTGCTAAGAATGTACACCATTACCTGTCACATAACATTACCCCTCACACTGAGGTAACAGGACCATAACATTACCCCTCATACTGAGGTGACAGGACCATACCATACCCCTCATACTGAGGTGACAGGACGGTAACGTTACCCTCATACTGAGGTGACAGGACCATAACATTACCCCTCATACTGAGGTAACAGGACCATAACATTACCCATCATACTGAGGTGACAGGACCATAACATTACCCCTCACACTGAGGTGACAGGACCATAACATTACCCCTCATACTGAGGTAACAGGACCATAACATTACCCCTCATACTGAGGTGACAGGACCATAACATTACCCCTCACACTGAGGTGACAGGACATTAACATTACCCCTCACACTGAGGTGACTAGGACCATAACATTACCCCTCATACTGAGGTGACTAGGACCATAACATTACCCCTCACACTGAGGTGACAGGACCATAACATTACCCCTTACACTGAGGTGACTAGGACTATAAAATTACCCCTCATACTGAGGTGACTAGGAAAGTTAACATTACCCCTCATACTGAGGGAACATGACCAAAACATTACCCCTCATACTGAGGTGACAGGACCATAACATTACCCCTCATACTGAGGGAACAGGACTATAACATTACCCCTCACACTGAGGAAACAGGACCATAACATTACCCTCATACTGAGGTGACGGGACTGTAACATTACCCCTCATACTGAGGTAACAGGACCGTAACATTACCCCTCATACTGAGGTGACAGGACCATAACATTACCCCTCATACTGAGGTGACAGGACCGTGACATTACCCCTCATACTGAGGTGACTAGGACCATAACATTACCCTCATACTGAGGTGACAGGACCATAACATTACCCCTCATACTGAGGTGACTAAGACCATAACATTACCCCTCACACTGAGGTGACTAGGACCATAACATTACCGCTCACACTGAGGTAACAGGACCATAACATTACTCCTCACACTGAGAGACAAGACCATAACATTACCCCTCATACTGAGGTGACTAGGACCATAACATTACCCCTCACACTGAGGTGACAGGACCATAACATTACCCCTCATACTCAGGTGACTAGGACCATAACATTACCCCTCACACTGAGAGACAAGACCATAACATTACCCCTCATACTGAGGTGACTAGGACCATAACATTACCCCTCATACCGAGAGACAAGACCATAACATTACCCCGCATACTGAGGTGACAGGACCATAACATTACCCCTCACACTGAGGTGACTAGGACCATAACATTACCCCTCATACTGAGGTGACTAGGACCATAACATTACCCCTCATACTGAGGTGACTAGGACCATAACATTACCCCTCATACTGAGGTAACAGGACCATAACATTACCACTCACACTGAGGTAAAAGGACCATAACATTACCCCTCATACTGAGGTGACAGGACCATAACATTGCCCCTCATACTGAGGTAACAGGACCATAACATTACTCCTCATACTGAGGTAACAGGACCATAACATTACCCCTCACACTGAGGTAACAGGACCATAACATTACCCCTCACACTGAGGTAACAGGACCATAAGATTACCCTTCATACTGAGGTGACTAGGACCATAACATTACCCCTCATACTGAGGTGACTACGACCATAACATTACCCCTCATACTGAGGTGACAGGACCATTACATTACCCCTCATACTGAGGTGACAGGACCATAACATTACCCCTCATACTGAGGTGACAGGACCATACCATACCCCTCATACTGAGGTAACAGGACGGTAACATTACCCTCATACTGAGGTGACTAGGCCCATAACATTACCCCTCACACTGAGGTGACTAGGACCATAACATTACCCCTCATACTGAGGTGACAGGACCATAACATTACCCCTCATACTGAGGTGACAGGACCATAACATTACCCCTCATACTGAGGTAACAGGACCATAACATTACTCCTCATACTGAGGTAACAGGACCATAACATTACCCCTCATACTGAGGTGACAGGACCATACCATACCCCTCATACTGAGGTGACAGGACGGTAACGTTACCCCTCACACTGAGGTGACAGGACCATAACATTACCCCTCACACTGAGGTGACTAGGACCATAACATTACCCCTCATACTGAGGTGACAGGACCATAACATTACCCCTCATACTGAGGTGACAGGACCATAACATTACCCCTCATACTGAGGTAACAGGACCATAACATTACCCTCATACTGAGGTAACAGGACCATAACATTACCCCTCATACTGAGGTGACAGGACCATAACATTACCCCTCATACTGAGGTGACAGGACCATAACATTACCCTCATACTGAGGTAACAGGACCATAACATTACCCCTCACACTGAGGTAACAGGACCATAACATTACCCCTCATACTGAGGTGACAGGACCATACCATACCCCTCATACTGAGGTGACAGGACGGTAACGTTACCCTCATACTGAGGTGACAGGACCATAACATTACCCCTCATACTGAGGTAACATGACCATAACATTACCCCTCATACTGAGGTGACAGGACCATAACATTACCCCACATACTGAGGTAACAGGACCATAACATTACCCCTCATACTGAGGTGACAGGACCATGACATTACCCCTCAAACTGAGGTGACAGGAGGGTAACATTACCCCTCATACTGAGGTAACAGGACCATAACATTACCCCTCACACTGAGGTAACAGGACCATAACATTACCCCTCACACTGAGGTAACAGGACCATAACATTACCCCTCATACTGAGGTGAATAGGACCATAACATTACACCTCATACTGATGTGAATAGGACCATAACATTACCCCTCATACTGAGGGAACATGACCATAACATTACCCCTCACACTGAGGTAAGTAGGACCATAACATTGCCCCTCATACTGAGGTGACAGGACCATAACATTACCCCTCATACTGAGGGAACAGGACTATAACATTACCCCTCACACTGAGGAAACAGGACCATAACATTACCCCTCACATTGAAGTAACAGGACCAGAACATTACTCCTCACACTGAGGTGACAGGACCATAACATTACCACTCATACTGAGGTGACTAGGACCATAAAATTACCCCTCATACTGATGTGAATAGGACCATAACATTACCCCTCATACTGGGGGAACATGACCATAACATTACCCCTCATACTGAGGGAAGTAGGACCATAACATTGCCCCTCATACTGAGGTGACAGGACCATAACATTACCCGTCATACTGAGGGAACAGGACTATAACATTATCCCTCACACTGAGGAAACAGGACCATAACGTTACCCTCATACTGAGGTTACGGGACTGTAACATTACCCCTGATACTGAGGTAACAGGACCGTAACATTACCCCTCATACTGAGGTGACAGGACCATAACATTACCCCTCATACTGAGGTGACAGGACTGTAACATTACCCCTCATACTGAGCTGACTAGGACCATAACATTACCCTCATACTGAGGTGACAGGACCATAACATTACCCCTCATACTGAGGTGACTAGGACCATAACATTACCCCTCACACTGAGGTGACTAGGACCATAACATTACCGCTCACACTGAGGTAACAGGACCATAACATTACTCCTCACACTGAGAGACAAGACCATAACATTACCCCTCATACTGAGGTGACTAGGACCATAACATTACCCCTCACACTGAGGTGACAGGACCATAACATTACCCCTCATACTCAGGTGACAGGACCATAACATTACCCCTCATACTGAGGTGACAGGACCATAACATTACCCCTCATACTGAGATGACAGGACCATAACATTACCCCTCATACTGAGGTGACTAGGACCATAACATTACCACTCATACTGAGGTAACAGGACCATAACATTACCCCTCATACTGAGGTGACAGGACCATAACATTACCCATCATACTGAGGTAACAGGACCATAACATTACCCCTCACACTGAGGTAACAGGACCATAACATTACCACTCACACTGAGGTAACAGGACCATAACATTACCCCTCATACTGAGGTGACAGGACCATTACATTACCCCTCATACTGAGGTGACAGGACCATAACATTGCCCCTCATACTGAGGTAACAGGACCATAACATTACTCCTCATACTGAGGTAACAGGACCATAACATTACCCCTCACACTGAGATGACAGGACCATAACATTACCCCTCATACTGAGGTGACTAGGACCATAATATTACCCCTCACACTGAGGTAACACGACCATAACATTACCCCTCATACTGAGGTGACAGGACCATAACATTACCCCTCATACTGAGGTGACAGGGCCATAACATTACCCCTCATACTGAGGTGACAGGACCATAACATTACCCCTCATACTGAGGTGACAGGACCATAACATTACCCCTCACACTGAGGTGACTAGGACCATAACATTACCCCTCATACTGAGGTGACTAGGACCATAACATTACCCTTCATACTGAGGTGACTAGGACCATAACATTACCACTCATACTGAGGTAACAGGACCATAACATTACCCCTCATACTGAGGTGACAGGACCATAACATTACCCATCATACTGAGGTAACAGGACCATAACATTACCCCTCACACTGAGGTAACAGGACCATAACATTACCCCTCACACTGAGGTAACAGGACCATAACATTACCACTCACACTGAGGTAACAGGACCATAACATTACCCCTCATACTGAGGTGACAGGACCATAACATTGCCCCTCATACTGAGGTAACAGGACCATAACATTACCCTCATACTGAGGTAACAGGACCATAACATTACCCCTCACACTGAGGTAACAGGACCATAACATTACCCCTCATACTGAGGTGACAGGACCATAACATTACCCCTCATACTGAGGTGACAGGACCATAACATTACCCCTCACACTGAGGTAACAGGACCATAAGATTACCCCTCATACTGAGGTGACTAGGACCATAACATTACCCCTCATACTGAGGTGACAGGACCATAACATTACCCCTCATACTGAGGTGACAGGACCATAACATTACCCCTCATACTGAGGTGACAGGACCATAACATTACCCTCATACTGAGGTGACAGGACCATAACATTACCCCTCATACTGAGGTGACAGGACCATAACATTACCCCTCATACTGAGGTGACAGGACCATAACATTACCCCTCATACTGAGGTGACAGGACCATAACATTACCCTCATACTGAGGTGAAAGGACCATACCATACCCCTCATACTGAGGTAAAAGGACCATAACATTACCCCTCATACTGAGGTGACAGGACCATACCATACCCCTCATACTGAGGTGACAGGACCATAACATTACCCTCATACTGAGGTGACTAGGCCCATGACATTACCCCTCACACTGAGGTGACTAGGACCATAACATTACCGCTTACACTGAGGTAACAGGACCATAACATTACTCCTCACACTGAGAGACAAGACCATAACATTACCCCTCATACTGAGGTGACTAGGACCATAACATTACCCCTCACACTGAGGTGACAGGACCATAACATTACCCCTCATACTCAGGTGACTAGGACCATAACATTACCCCTCATACTGAGGTGACAGGACCATAACATTACCCCTCATACTGAGGTGACAGGACCATAACATTACCCCTCACACTGAGGTAACAGGACCATAAGATTACCCCTCATACTGAGGTGACTAGGACCATAACATTACCCCTCATACTGAGGTGACTACGACCATAACATTACCCCTCATACTGAGGTGACAGGACCATTACATTACCCCTCATACTGAGGTGACGGGACCATAACATTAACCCTCATACTGAGGTGACAGGACCATAACATTACCCCTCATACTGAGGTGACAGGACCATAACATTACCCCTCATACTGAGGTGATGGGACCATAACATTACCCCTCATACTGAGGTGACAGGACCATAACATTACCCCTCATACTGAGGTGAAAGGACCATACCATACCCCTCATACTGAGGTAAAAGGACCATAACATTACCCCTCATACTGAGGTATCAGGACCATACCATATCCCTCATACTGAGGTGACAGGACCATAACATTACCCTCATACTGAGGTGACTAGGCCCATGACATTACCCCTCACACTGAGGTGACTAGGACCATAACATTACCGCTCACACTGAGGTAACAGGACCATAACATTACTCCTCACACTGAGAGACAAGACCATAACATTACCCCTCATACTGAGGTGACTAGGACCATAACATTACCCCTCACACTGAGGTGACAGGACCATAACATTACCCCTCATACTCAGGTGACTAGGACCATAACATTACCCCTCATACTGAGAGACAAGACCATAACATTACCCCTCATACTGAGGTGACTAGGACCATAACATTACCCCTCACACTGAGGTAACACGACCATAACATTACCCCTCATACTGAGGTGACAGGACCATAACATTACCCCTCATACTGAGGTGACAGGACCATAACATTACCCCTCATACTGAGGTGACAGGACCATAACATTACCCCTCATACTGAGATGACAGGACCATAACATTACCCCTCATACTGAGGTGACTAGGACCATAACATTACCCCTCATACTGAGGTGACTAGGACCATAGCATTACCACTCATACTGAGGTAACAGGACCATAACATTACCCCTCATACTGAGGTGACAGGACCATAACATTACCCATCATACTGAGGTAACAGGACCATAACATTACTCCTCACACTGAGAGACAAGACCATAACATTACCCCTCATACTGAGGTAACATGACCATAAGATTACCCCTCATACTGAGGTGACTAGGACCATAACATTACCCCTCATACTGAGGTGACTACGACCATAACATTACCCCTCATACTGAGGTGACAGGACCATAACATTACCCCTCATACTGAGGTGACAGGACCATAACATTACCCTCATACTGAGGTGACAGGACCATAACATTACCCCTCATACTGAGGTGACAGGACCATAACATTACCCCTCATACTGAGGTGACAGGACCATAACATTACCCCTCATACTGAGGTGACAGGACCATAACATTACCCCTCATACTGAGGTGACAGGTCCATAACATTACCCCTCATACTGAGGTGACAGGACCATACCATACCCCTCATACTGAGGTAAAAGGACCATAACATTACCCCTCATACTGAGGTATCAGGACCATACCATACCCCTCATACTGAGGTGACAGGACGGTAACATTACCCTCATACTGAGGTGACAGGACCATAACATTACCCCTCACACTGAGGTGACTAGGACCATAACATTGCCCCTCATACTGAGGTGACAGGACCATAACATTACCCCTCATACTGAGGTGACAGGACCATAACATTACCCCTCATACTGAGGTAACAGGACCATAACATTACCCCTCCTCATACTGAGGTAACAGGACCATAACATTACCCCTCATACTGAGGTGACAGGAGGACCATAACATTACCCCTCACACTGAGGTGACAGGACCATAACATTACCCCTCACACTGAGGTAACAGGACCATAACATTACCCCTACACTGAGGTAACAGGACCATAACATTACCCCTCATACTGAGGTGACAGGACCATAACATTACCCCTCATACTGAGGTGACAGGACCATAACATTACCCCTCATACTGAGGTGACTAGGACCATAACATTACCCCTCATACTGAGGTGACAGGACCATAACATTACCCCTCATACTGAGGTGACAGGACCATAACATTACCCCTCATACTGAGGTGACAGGACCATAACATTACCCCTCATACTGAGGTGACAGGACCATAACATTACCCCTCATACTGAGGTGACTAGGACCATAACATTACCCCTCATACTGAGGTGACTAGGACCATAACATTACCCCTCATACTGAGGTGACAGGACCATAACATTACCCCTCATACTGAGGTGACAGGACCATAACATTACCCCTCATACTGAGGTAACAGGACCATAACATTACCCCCACACTGAGGTAACAGGACCATAACATTACCCCTCATACTGAGGTAACAGGACCATAACATTACCCCTCATACTGAGGTGACAGGACCATAACATTACCCCTCATACTGAGGAGACAGGACTATAACATTACCCCTCACACTGAGGTAACAGGACCATAACATTACCCTCATACTGAGGTGACAGGACCATAACATTACCCCTCATACTGAGGTGACAGGACCATAACATTACCCCTCATACTGAGGTGACAGGACCATAACATTACCCCTCATACTGAGATGACAGGACCATAACATTACCCCTCATACTGAGGTGACTAGGACCATAACATTACCCCTCATACTGAGGTGACTAGGACCATAGCATTACCACTCATACTGAGGTAACAGGACCATAACATTACCCCTCATACTGAGGTGACAGGACCATAACATTACCCATCATACTGAGGTAACAGGACCATAACATTACTCCTCACACTGAGAGACAAGACCATAACATTACCCCTCATACTGAGGTAACAGGACCATAAGATTACCCCTCATACTGAGGTGACTAGGACCATAACATTACCCCTCATACTGAGGTGACTACGACCATAACATTACCCCTCATACTGAGGTGACAGGACCATAACATTACCCCTCATACTGAGGTGACAGGACCATAACATTACCCCTCATACTGAGGTGACAGGACCATAACATTACCCCTCATACTGAGGTGACAGGACCATAACATTACCCCTCATACTGAGGTGACAGGACCATAACATTACCCCTCATACTGAGGTGACAGGACCATAACATTACCCCTCATACTGAGGTGACAGGTCCATAACATTACCCTCATACTGAGGTGACAGGACCATACCATACCCCTCATACTGAGGTAAAAGGACCATAACATTACCCCTCATACTGAGGTATCAGGACCATAACATTACCCCTCATACTGAGGTGACAGGACCATAACATTACCCCTCATACTGAGGTGACAGGACCATAACATTACCCCTCATACTGAGGTGACAGGACCATAACATTACCCCTCATACTGAGGTGACAGGACCATAACATTACCCCTCATACTGAGGTGACAGGACCATAACATTACCCCTCATACTGAGGTAACAGGACCATAACATTACCCTCATACTGAGGTAACAGGACCATAACATTACCCCTCATACTGAGGTGACAGGACCATAACATTACCCCTCATACTGAGGTGACAGGACCATAACATTACCCCTCACACTGAGGTAACAGGACCATAACATTACCCCTCACACTGAGGTAACAGGACCATAACATTACCCCTCATACTGAGGTGACAGGACCATACCATACCCCTCATACTGAGGTGACAGGACGGTAACGTTACCCTCATACTGAGGTGACTAGGCCCATAACATTACCCCTCACACTGAGGTGACTAGGACCATAACATTACCCCTCATACTGAGGTGACAGGACCATAACATTACCCTCATACTGAGGTGACAGGACCATAACATTACCCCTCACACTGAGAGACAAGACCATACGATTACCCCTCATACTGAGGTGACTAGGACCATAACATTACCCCTCATACTGAGGTGACTAGGACCATAACATTACCCCTCATACTGAGGTGACAGGACCATAACATTACCCCTCATACTGAGGTGACAGGACCATAACATTACCCCTCATACTGAGGTGACAGGACCATAACATTACCCCCATCATACTGAGGTAACAGGACCATAACATTACCCCTCATACTGAGGTAACAGGACCATAACATTACCCCTCATACTGAGGTGACAGGACCATAACATTACCCCTCATACTGAGGAGACAGGACTATAACATTACCCCTCATACTGAGGTGACAGGACCATAACATTACCCCTCATACTGAGGTAACATGACCATAACATTACCCCTCATACTGAGGTGACAGGACCATAACATTACCCCTCATACTGAGGTAACAGGACCATAACATTACCCCTCATACTGAGGTGACAGGACCATAACATTACCCCTCATACTGAGGTGACAGGAGGGTAACATTACCCCTCATACTGAGGTACCAGGACCATAACATTACCCCTCACACTGAGGTAACAGGACCATAACATTACCCTCATACTGAGGTAACAGGACCATAACATTACCCCTCACACTGAGGTAACAGGACCATAACATTACCCCTCATACTGAGGTGAATAGGACCATAACATTACACCTCATACTGAGGTAACATGACCATAACATTACCCCTCACACTGAGGAGACTAGGACCATAACATTACCCCTCATACTGCGGTAACAGGACCATAACATTACCCCTCACATTGAAGTAACAGGACCATAACATTACTCCTCACACTGAGGTGACAGGACCATAACATTACCCCTCATACTGAGGTGACTAGGACCATAACATTACCCCTCATACTGATGTGAATAGGACCATAACCTTACCCCTCATACTGAGGTAACAGGACCATAACATTACCCCTCACACTGAGGTAACAGGACCATAAGATTACCCCTCATACTGAGGTGACTAGGACCATAACATTACCCCTCATACTGAGGTGACTAGGACCATAACATTACCCCTCACACTGAGGTGACTACGACCATAACATTACCCCTCATACTGAGGTGACAGGACTATAACATTACCCCTCATACTGAGGTGACAGGACCATAACATTACCCCTCATACTGAGGTAACATGACCATAACATTACCCCTCATACTGAGGTGACAGGACCATAACATTACCCCTCATACTGAGGTAACAGGACCATAACATTACCCCTCAAACTGAGGTGAATAGGACCATAACATTACCCCTCATACTGAGGTGACAGGAGCATAACATTACCCCTCATACTGAGGTGACAGGAGGGTAACATTAACCCTCATACTGAGGTAACAGGACCATAACATTACCCCTCACACTGAGGTAACAGGACCATAACATTACCCCTCACACTGAGGTAACAGGACCATAACATTACCCCTCACACTGAGGTAACAGGACCATAACATTACCCCTCATACTGAGGTAACAGGACCATAACATTACCCCTCATACTGAGGTGACAGGACCATAACATTACCCCACATACTGAGGTAACAGGACCATAACATTACCCCTCATACTGAGGTGACAGGACCATACCATACCCCTCATACTGAGGTAACAGGACCATAACATTACCCCTCATACTGAGGTGACAGGACCATAACATTACCCCTCATACTGAGGTGACAGGACCATACCATACCCCTCATACTGGGGTGACAGGACGGTAACGTTACCCTCATACTGAGGTGACAGGACCATAACATTACCCCTCATACTGAGGTAACATGACCATAATATTACCCCTCATACTGAGGTGACAGGACCATAACATTACCCCACATACTGAGGTAACAGGACCATAACATTACCCCTCATACTGAGGTGACAGGAGGGTAACATTACCCCTCATACTGAGGTAACAGGACCATAACATTACCCCTCACACTGAGGTAACAGGACCATAACATTACCCCTCATACTGAGGTGAATAGGACCATAACATTACACCTCATACTGATGTGAATAGGACCATAACATTACCCCTCATACTGAGGGAACATGACCATAACATTACCCCTCATACTGAGGTAAGTAGGACCATAACATTGCCCCTCATACTGAGGTGACTAGGACCATAACATTACCCCTCATACTGAGGTGACTACGACCATAACATTACCCCTCATACTGAGGTGACAGGACCATAACATTACCCCTCATACTGAGGTGACAGGACCATAACATTACCCCTCATACTGAGGTGACGGGACCATAACATTACCCCTCATACTGAGGTGACAGGACCATAACATTACCCCTCATACTGAGGTGAAAGGACCATACCATACCCCTCATACTGAGGTAAAAGGACCATAACATTACCCCTCATACTGAGGTATCAGGACCATACCATATCCCTCATACTGAGGTGACAGGACGGTAACATTACCCTCATACTGAGGTGACTAGGCCCATGACATTACCCCTCACACTGAGGTGACTAGGACCATAACATTACCGCTCACACTGAGGTAACAGGACCATAACATTACTCCTCACACTGAGAGACAAGACCATAACATTACCCCTCATACTGAGGTGACTAGGACCATAACATTACCCCTCACACTGAGGTGACAGGACCATAACATTACCCCTCATACTCAGGTGACTAGGACCATAACATTACCCCTCATACTGAGAGACAAGACCATAACATTACCCCTCATACTGAGGTGACTAGGACCATAACATTACCCCTCACACTGAGGTAACACGACCATAACATAGGACATTACCCCTCATACTGAGGTGACAGGACCATAACATTACCCCTCATACTGAGGTGACAGGACCATAACATTACCCCTCATACTGAGGTGACAGGACCATAACATTACCCCTCATACTGAGGTGACAGGACCATAACATTACCCCTCATACTGAGGTGACTAGGACCATAACATTACCCCTCATACTGAGGTGACTAGGACCATAACATTACCCCTCATACTGAGGTAACAGGACCATAACATTACCCCTCATACTGAGGTGACAGGACCATAACATTACCCCTCATACTGAGGTAACAGGACCATAACATTACCCCTCACACTGAGGTAACAGGACCATAACATTACCCCTCATACTGAGGTAACAGGACCATAACATTACCCCTCATACTGAGGTGACTAGGACCATAACATTACCCCTCATACTGAGGTGACTAGGACCATAACATTACCCCTCATACTGAGGTGACAGGACCATAACATTACCCCTCATACTGAGGTGACAGGACCATAACATTACCCCTCATACTGAGGTGACAGGACCATAACATTACCCCTCATACTGAGGTGACAGGACCATAACATTACCCCTCATACTGAGGTGACAGGACCATAACATTACCCCTCATACTGAGGTGACAGGACCATAACATTACCCCTCATACTGAGGTGACAGGACCATAACATTACCCCTCATACTGAGGTGACAGGACCATAACATTACCCCTCATACTGAGGTAAAAGGACCATAACATTACCCCTCATACTGAGGTGACAGGACCATACATTACCCCTCATACTGAGGTGACAGGACCATAACATTACCCCTCATACTGAGGTGACTAGGACCATAACATTACCCCTCACACTGAGGTGACTAGGACCATAACATTGCCCCTCATACTGAGGTGACAGGACCATAACATTACCCCTCATACTGAGGTGACAGGACCATAACATTACCCCTCATACTGAGGTGACGGGACCATAACATTACCCCTCATACTGAGGTGACAGGACCATAACATTACCCCTCATACTGAGGTGAAAGGACCATACCATACCCCTCATACTGAGGTAAAAGGACCATAACATTACCCCTCATACTGAGGTATCAGGACCATACCATATCCCTCATACTGAGGTGACAGGATGGTAACATTACCCTCATACTGAGGTGACTAGGCCCATGACATTACCCCTCACACTGAGGTGACTAGGACCATAACATTACCGCTCACACTGAGGTAACAGGACCATAACATTACTCCTCACACTGAGAGACAAGACCATAACATTACCCCTCATACTGAGGTGACTAGGACCATAACATTACCCCTCATACTCAGGTGACTAGGACCATAACATTACCCCTCATACTGAGAGACAAGACCATAACATTACCCCTCATACTGAGGTGACTAGGACCATAACATTACCCCTCACACTGAGGTAACACGACCATAACATTACCCCTCATACTGAGGTGACAGGACCATAACATTACCCCTCATACTGAGGTGACAGGACCATAACATTACCCCTCATACTGAGGTGACAGGACCATAACATTACCCCTCATACTGAGATGACAGGACCATAACATTACCCCTCATACTGAGGTGACAGGACCATAACATTGCCCCTCATACTGAGGTAACAGGACCATAACATTACTCCTCATACTGAGGTAACAGGACCATAACATTACCCCTCACACTGAGGTAACAGGACCATAACATTACCCCTCATACTGAGGTGACAGGACCATAACATTACCCCTCATACTGAGGTGACAGGACCATAACATTACCCCTCACACTGAGGTAACAGGACCATAAGATTACCCCTCATACTGAGGTGACTAGGACCATAACATTACCCCTCATACTGAGGTGACTACGACCATAACATTACCCCTCATACTGAGGTGACAGGACCATTACATTACCCCTCATACTGAGGTGACTAGGACCATAACATTACCCCTCATACTGAGGTGACTAGGACCATAGCATTACCACTCATACTGAGGTAACAGGACCATAACATTACCCCTCATACTGAGGTGACAGGACCATAACATTACCCATCATACTGAGGTAACAGGACCATAACATTACCCCTCACACTGAGGTAACAGGACCATAACATTACCCCTCATACTAAGGTGACAGGTCCATAACATTACCCCTCATACTGAGGTGACAGGACCATACCATACCCTTCATACTGAGGTAAAAGGACCATAACATTACCCCTCATACTGAGGTATCAGGACCATACCATACCCCTCATACTGAGGTGACAGGACGGTAACATTACCCTCATACTGAGGTGACTAGGCCGGTAACATTACCCCTCACACTGAGGTGACTAGGACCATAACATTGCCCCTCATACTGAGGTGACAGGACCATAACATTACCCCTCATACTGAGGTGACTAGGACCATAGCATTACCACTCATACTGAGGTAACAGGACCATAACATTACCCCTCATACTGAGGTGACAGGACCATAACATTACCCATCATACTGAGGTAACAGGACCATAACATTACCCCTCACACTGAGGTAACAAGACCATAACATTACCCCTCACACTGAGGTAACAGGACCATAACATTACCACTCACACTGAAGTAACAGGACCATTACATTACCCCTCATACTGAGGTGACAGGACCATAACATTGCCCCTCATACTGAGGTAACAGGACCATAACATTACCCCTCACACTGAGGTAACAGGACCATAACATTACCCCTCATACTGAGGTGACAGGTCCATAACATTACCCCTCATACTGAGGTGACAGGACCATACCATACCCCTCATACTGAGGTAAAAGGACCATAACATTACCCCTCATACTGAGGTATCAGGACCATACCATACCCCTCATACTGAGGTGACAGGACGGTAACATTACCCTCATACTGAGGTGACTAGGCCGGTAACATTACCCCTCACACTGAGGTAACATGACCATAACATTACCCCTCATACTGAGGTGACAGGACCATAACATTACCCCTCATACTGAGGTGACAGGACCATAACATTACCCCTCATACTGAGGTGACAGGACCATAACATTACCCCTCATACTGAGATGACAGGACCATAACATTACCCCTCATACTGAGGTGACTAGGACCATAGCATTACCACTCATACTGAGGTAACAGGACCATAACATTACCCCTCATACTGAGGTGACAGGACCATAACATTACCCATCATACTGAGGTAACAGGACCATAACATTACCCCTCATACTGAGATGACAGGACCATAACATTACCCTTCATACTGAGGTGACTAGGACCATAACATTACCCCTCATACTGAGGTGACTAGGACCATAGCATTACCACTCATACTGAGGTAACAGGACCATAACATTACCCCTCATACTGAGGTGAAGGACCATAACATTACCCATCATACTGAGGTAACAGGACCATAACATTACCCCTCACACTGAGGTAACAAGACCATAACATTACCCCTCACACTGAGGTAACAGGACCATAACATTACCACTCACACTGAAGTAACAGGACCATTACATTACCCCTCATACTGAGGTGACAGGACCATAACATTGCCCCTCATACTGAGGTAACAGGACCATAACATTACCCCTCACACTGAGGTAACAGGACCATAACATTACCCCTCATACTAAGGTGACAGGTCCATAACATTACCCCTCATACTGAGGTGACAGGACCATACCATACCCTTCATACTGAGGTAAAAGGACCATAACATTACCCCTCATACTGAGGTATCAGGACCATACCATACCCCTCATACTGAGGTGACAGGACGGTAACATTACCCTCATACTGAGGTGACTAGGCCGGTAACATTACCCATCACACTGAGGTGACTAGGACCATAACATTGCCCCTCATACTGAGGTGACAGGACCATAACATTACCCCTCATACTGAGGTGACAGGACCATAACATTACCCCTCATACTGAGGTAACAGGACCATAACATTACCCCTCATACTGAGGTGACTAGGACCATAGCATTACCACTCATACTGAGGTAACAGGACCATAACATTACCCCTCATACTGAGGTGACAGGACCATAACATTACCCATCATACTGAGGTAACAGGACCATAACATTACCCCTCACACTGAGGTAACAAGACCATAACATTACCCCTCACACTGAGGTAACAGGACCATAACATTACCACTCACACTGAAGTAACAGGACCATTACATTACCCCTCATACTGAGGTGACAGGACCATAACATTGCCCCTCATACTGAGGTAACAGGACCATAACATTACCCCTCACACTGAGGTAACAGGACCATAACATTACCCCTCATACTGAGGTGACAGGTCCATAACATTACCCCTCATACTGAGGTGACAGGACCATACCATACCCCTCATACTGAGGTAAAAGGACCATAACATTACCCCTCATACTGAGGTATCAGGACCATACCATACCCCTCATACTGAGGTGACAGGACGGTAACATTACCCTCATACTGAGGTGACTAGGCCGGTAACATTACCCCTCACACTGAGGTGACTAGGACCATAACATTGCCCCTCATACTGAGGTGACAGGACCATAACATTACCCCTCATACTGAGGTGACAGGACCATAACATTACCCCTCATACTGAGGTAACAGGACCATAACATTACTCCTCATACTGAGGTAACAGGACCATAACATTACCCCTCATACTGAGGTGACGAGGACCATAAAATTACCCCTCACACTGAGGTGACTAGGACCATAACATTACCCCTCACACTGAGGTGACTAGGACCATAACATTACCCCTCACACTGAGGTAACAGGACCATAACATTACCCCTCACACTGAGGTAACAGGACCATAACATTACCCCTCATACTGAGGTGACAGGACCATACCATACCCCTCATACTGAGGTGACAGGACGGTAACGTTACCCTCATACTGAGGTGACTAGGACCATAACATTGCCCCTCACACTGAGGTGACTAGGACCATAACATTACCCCTCATACTGAGGTGACAGGACCATAACATTACCCTCATACTGAGGTGACAGGACCATAACATTACCCCTCACACTGAGGTAACAGGACCATACGATTACCCCCCATACTGAGGTGACTAGGACCATAACATTACCCCTCATACTGAGGTGACTACGACCATAACATTACCCCTCATACTGAGGTGACAGGACCATAACATTACCCCTCATACTGAGGTGACAGGACCATAACATTACCCCTCATACTGAGGTAACAGGACCATAACATTACCCCCCACACTGAGGTAACAGGACCATAACATTACCCCTCACACTGAGGTAACAGGACCATAACATTACCCCTCATACTGAGGTGACAGGACCATAACATTACCCCTCATACTGAGGAGACAGGACTATAACATTACCCCTCATACTGAGGTGACAGGACCATAACATTACCCCTCATACTGAGGTAACATGACCATAACATTACCCCTCATACTGAGGTGACAGGACCATAACATTACCCCTCATACTGAGGTAACAGGACCATAACATTACCCCTCATACTGAGGTGACAGGACCATAACATTACCCCTCATACTGAGGTGACAGGAGGGTAACATTACCCCTCATACTGAGGTACCAGGACCGTAACATTACCTCTCACACTGAGGTAACAGGAGGGTAACATTACCCCTCATACTGAGGTAACAGGACCATAACATTACCCCTCACACTGAGGTAACAGGACCATAACATTACCCCTCATACTGAGGTGAATAGGACCATAACATTACACCTCATACTGAGGTAACAGGACCATAACATTACCCCTCACACTGAGGTGACTAGGACCATAACATTACCCCTCATACTGCGGTAACAGGACCATAACATTACCCCTCACATTGAAGTAACAGGACCATAACATTACTCCTCACACTGAGGTGACAGGACCATAACATTACCCCTCATACTGAGGTGACTAGGACCATAACATTACCCCTCATACTGATGTGAATAGGACCATAACCTTACCCCTCATACTGAGGTAACAGGACCATAACATTACCCCTCACACTGAGGTAACAGGACCATAAGATTACCCCTCATACTGAGGTGACTAGGACCATAACATTACCCCTCATACTGAGGTGACTACGACCATAACATTACCCCTCATACTGAGGTGACAGGACTATAACATTACCCCTCATACTGAGGTGACAGGACCATAACATTACCCCTCATACTGAGGTAACATGACCATAACATTACCCCTCATACTGAGGTGACAGGACCATAACATTACCCCTCATACTGAGGTAACAGGACCATAACATTACCCCTCAAACTGAGGTGAATAGGACCATACCATTACCCCTCATACTGAGGTGACAGGAGCATAACATTACCCCTCATACTGAGGTGACAGGAGGGTAACATTAACCCTCATACTGAGGTAACAGGACCATAACATTACCCCTCACACTGAGGTAACAGGAGGGTAACATTACCCCTCATACTGAGGTAACAGGACCATAACATTACCCCTCACACTGAGGTAACAGGACCATAACATTACCCCTCATACTGAGGTGAATAGGACCATAACATTACACCTCATACTGAGGTAACAGGACCATAACATTACCCCTCACACTGAGGTGACTAGGACCATAACATTACCCCTAATACTGAGGTAACAGGACCATAACATTACCCCTCACATTGAAGTAACAGGACCATAACATTACTCCTCACACTGAGGTGACAGGACCATAACATTACCCCTCATACTGAGGTGACTAGGACCATAACATTACCCCTCATACTGAGGTGAATAGGACCATAACATTACCCCTTATACTGAGGTAACAGGACCATAACATTACCCCTCATACTGAGGTGACTAGGACCATAACATTACCTCTCATACTGAGGTGACTAGGACCATAACATTACCCCTCAAACTGAGGTGAATAGGACCATACCATTACCCCTCATACTGAGGTGACAGGAGCGTAACATTACCCCTCACACTGAGGTAACAGGAGGGTAACATTACCCCTCATACTGAGGTAACAGGACCATAACATTACTGTTTAATGCTTTGACCCAGTTATGAAGGCTCAGCCAAAGTCCTCCTAGTTATACGCTTAGTGTACAAAACACCTTTCCATGACATAGGCTGACAAGGGTAATCCAGGTGAAACCTATTATCCCTTATTGATGCCACTTGTTAAATCCACTTTAATCAGTGTAGATGAAGGGGAGGAGACAAGTTAAAGAAGGATTTTAAGCCTTGAGACAACTGGGACATGGTTGTAAATGTGTGCCATTCAGAGGGTTAATGGGCAAGACAAGCCTTTGAACAGGGTGGTAGGTGCAAGGTGAACCGGTTTGAGTTTGTCAAGAACTGCAATGCTTCTGGGTTTTTCACGCCCAACAGTTTCCTCATCACAGATAGACTACCCTGTCTGTCTGTGTGGTAGTCTCTCTCACCTCACATCATCCCAGATAGACTACCCTGTCTGTCTGTGTGGTAGTCTCTCTGACCTCTCATCATCACAGATAGACTACCCTGTCTGTCTGTGTGGTAGTCTCTCTGACCTCTCATCATCACAGATAGACTACCCTGTCTGTCTGTGTGGTAGTCTCTCTGACCTCTCATCATCACAGATAGACTACCCTGTCTGTCTGTGTGGTAGTCTCTCTGACCTCTCATCATCACAGATAGACTACCCTGTCTGTCTGTGTGGTAGTCTCTCTGACCTCTCATCATCACAGATAGACTACCCTGTCTGTCTGTGTGGTAGTCTCTCTGACCTCTCATCATCACAGATAGACTACCCTGTCTGTCTGTGTGGTAGTCTCTCTCTCTTCCCACTCTGTTGATCAACTACAATAAGACTCTGTGTCAGAAAGCTACAGCTAAACCAGCCTGTTGATCAACTACATGTGATGTTTAAATGACATTTGAAAAGGTAAAATTATAAATGTTAATTATATTCAAACGTTCTGCCACCAGGTTATTATAATAATACCACAGTCCCATTATGAAAAACCTGTCTTCTGATCGGGGATCTGTCCCAAATCGCTCCCTATGCCCTATATAGTGCACTACTACCATTAACATGTGAGCCGTAGCACTAGGGGTTTCCCAGTACAATGTGTAGGAGTGGATCGAGTGGATGTTTTTTGGTATTGTCTTAAATCCCCAACCAGCGTGGAACATAGGTGACTCTCTGCTACTTGAGTTTTAACTGCCCCCCTTTGGAAAGAAAGGGGTACTGCTGGTGTTGAGGCATTGGCACACCAATTGAAGGATTCTGAAGATGAAAACACACTAGAGTGTGGACTAAGCAAACATCAACACACTAGAGTGTTGACTAAGCAAACATCAACACACTAGAGTGTTGACTAAGCAAATATCAACACACTAGAGTGTGGAATAGGCAAACATAAACACACTAGAGTGTGGACTAAGCAAACATCAACACACTAGAGTGTGGACTAAGCAAACATCAACACACTAGAGTGTGGACTAAGCAAACATCAACACACTAGAGTGTTGACTAAGCAAACATAAACACACTAGAGTGTGGACTAAGCAAACATAAACACACTAGAGTGTGGACTAAGCAAACATCAACACACTAGAGTGTGGACTAAGCAAACATCAACACACTAGAGTGTGGACTAAGCAAACATCAACACACTAGAGTGTTGACTAAGCAAACATCAACACACTAGAGTGTTGACTAAGCAAATATCAACACACTAGAGTGTGGAATAGGCAAACATAAACACACTAGAGTGTGGACTAAGCAAACATCAACACACTAGAGTGTGGACTAAGCAAACATCAACACACTAGAGTGTGTATGAAACTGAGGAGTATTTGTGTCTGTAATAAAGACCTTTTGTAGGGGGAGAAATAAATCTGATTGGCTGGTCCTGGCTCCCTAGTGGGTGGGCCTATGCCCTCCCAGGCCACCTGTGGCTTCAGCCCCTGTCCAGTCACGTGAAATCCATAGATTATGGCCTAATGAATTTGTTTCAATTGACTGATTTCCTTATATAAACTGTAACTCAGTAAAATCACTGAAATTGTTGCATGTTACGTTTATATTTTTGTTCAGTATACTTCAGGATATAGGAGCATCAGTTAGATGAGACACAATATCAAATCTAACATCTATTTTCTACAACCCTTGTGAACCACACTACTGTTCTGTGTACTCCACAGTATTTTAACTTGAAAATGACGCATCAGCCCACTAACTAACTAAACTAGCTAAAACCAGTCACATTGTGTTCTGTTGCCCACTGACTAACTAAACGAGTTAAAACCAGTCACATTGTGTTCTGTTGCCCACTGACTAACTAAACGAGCTAAAACCAGTCACATTGTGTTCTGTTGCCCACTAACTAACTAAACTAGCTAAAACCAGTCACATTGTGTTCTGTTGCCCACTAACTAACTAAACTAGCTAAAACCAGTCACATTGTGTTCTGTTGCCCACTAACTAACTAAGCTAGCTAAAACCAGTCACATTGTGTTCTGTTGCCCACTAACTAACTAAACTAGCTAAATCCAGTCACATTGTGTTCTGTTGCCCACTAACTAACTAAACTAGCTAAAACCAGTCACATTGTGTTCTGTTGCCCACTAAGTAACTAAACTGGCTAAAACCAGTCACATTGTGTTCTGTTGCCCACTAACTAACTAAACTAGCTAAAACCAGTCACATTGTGTTCTGTTGCCCACTAACTTACCCCAGAGCCTAGGCAGGACTCACTCACTGGCTGAGCTAAAACCAGTCACATTGTGTTTGGTTACTCA
Source organism: Oncorhynchus tshawytscha (assembly GCF_018296145.1). NCBI lineage: Eukaryota > Metazoa > Chordata > Actinopteri > Salmoniformes > Salmonidae > Oncorhynchus > Oncorhynchus tshawytscha. The sequence goes on along the minus strand of NC_056449.1, from coordinate 38,351,752 downwards.
AGGTACTCATACATCAAAGCTGTGGGATTGGACAGCCACAGCAGCAAGTGGCATCAAGCTGAACACAGGTTGGGTCAGCTGACCACGGATAGGTAGAGCTGAACACTGGTTGGGTCAGCTGACCATGGATAGGTAGAGCTGAACATGGGTCGGGTCAGCTGACCACGGATAGGTAGAGCTGAACATGGGTCGGGTTAGCTGAACACAGGTAGGGTCAGCTGACCACGGGTAGGATCAGCTGACCACGGGTAGGCTCAGCTGACCACGGATAGGTAGAGCTGAACACGGGTAAGGTCAGCTGACCACGGATAGGTAGAGCTGAACATGGGTAGGGTCAGCTGACCACGAATAGGTAGAGCTGAACACAGGTTGGGTCAGCTGACCACGGATAGGTAGAGCTGAACATGGGTCGGGTCAGCTGACCACGGATAGGTAGAGCTGAACACGGGTTGGGTCAGCTGACCATGGGTAGGATCAGTCTACAGGGGTAGGAACAACTGAACATGGGTTGAGTCAGCTGAACACAGGTAGGGTCAGCTGACCACGGGTAGGTAGAGCTGAACACAGGTAGGGTCAGCTGACCACGGATAGGTAGAGCTGAACACAGGTTGGGTCAGCTGACCACAGATAGGTAGAGCTGAACATGGGTAGAGTCAGCTGAACAAGGGTACAGTCAGCTGAATTATGGGTAGGGGAAGCTGAATTACAGACAGGGTCATTTGAATTACTGGTCACCTAAGAAACATTGTTAAATCAAATCAAAGTTTATTTGTCACATCAGCTGAATACAACAGGTGTAGGTTGACCTTACAGTGAAATGCTCACTTACAGGCCCTGACCAACAGTGCAATTTTAAAGTAAAAAATAGGTATTAGGTGAACAAAAGATACGTAAAGAAATAAAAACAACAGTAAAAAGACAGTAATAAATAACAGTAGCGAGACTATATACAGTAGAGAGGTTAAATAGAGTAGAGAGGTTATAAATCTAGCTGGTCTGTCAAAATATACTAGAGAATGTAAATCTAGCTGGTCTTTCGTAATATAATTGAGAGAGTAGATCTAGCTGGTCTTTTAAAATATAATTGAGACAATAGATCTAGCTGGTCTGTCATAATATAATAGAAACAGTAGATCTAGCTGGTGTGTCATAATATAATAGAGACAGTAGATCAAGCTGGTCTGCCATAATATAATAGAGACAGAAGATCTAGTTGGTCTGTCAGAATATAATAGAGACAGTAGTTCTAGCCTGTCTGTCATAATATAATAGAGACAGTAGATCTAGCTGGTCTGTCATAGTTTAATAGAGACAGTTGATCTAGCTGGTCTGTCATAATATAATAGAGACAGTAGATCTAGCTGGTGTGCCATAATATAATAGAGACAGTAGATCTAGCTGGTCTGCTATAATATAATAGAGACAGTAGATCTAGTTGGACTGTCAGAATTTAATAGATACAGTGGTTCTAGCTGGTCTGTCATAATATAATAGAGACAGTAGTTTAGCTGGTCTGCCATAATATAATTGAGACAGTAGATCTAGCTGGTCTGTCAGAATTTAATAGAGAAGTAGTTCTAGCTGGTCTGTCATAATAGAATAGAGACAGTAGTTCTAGCTCGTCTGCCATAATAGAAAAGATTCAGTAGATCTAGCTGGTCTGTCATAATATAATAGAGACAGTAGATCTAGCTGGTGTGCCATAATATAATAGAGACATTATATCTAGTTGGTCTGTCAGAATGTAATAGAGACAGTAGTTCTATCTAGTCTGTCATAATATAATAGAGACAGTAGATCTAGCTGGTCTGTGATACTACAATAGAGACAGTAGTTCTAGCTGGTCTGTCATAATATAATAGAGACAGTAGTTCTAGCTGGTCTGTCATAATATAATAGAGACAGTAGTTCTAGCTGGTCTGCCATAATATGATTGAGACAGTAGATCTAGCTGGTCTGCTATAATATAATAGAGACTGTAGATCTAGCTGGTCTGTCAGAATTTAATAGAGACAGTAGTTCTAGCTGGTCTGCCATAATATAAAAGAGTCAGTAGATCTAGCTGGCCTGTCAGAATTTAATATAGACAGTAGTTCTAGCTGGTCTGCCATAATATAATTGAGACAGTAGATCTAGCTGGTGTGCCATAATATAATAGAGACAGTAGATCTAGCTGGTCTGCCATAATATAATAAAGACAGTAGATCTAGCTGGTCTGTCATAATATAATAGAGACAGTAGATCTAGCTGGTCTGTCATAATATAATAGAAACAGTAGATCTAGCTGGTGTGCCATAATATAATAGAGACAGTAGATCTAGCTGGTCTGCTATAATAAAATAGAGACAGTAGATCTAGTTGGTCTGTCAGAATTTAATAGAGACAGTAGTTCTAGCTGGTCTGTCATAATATAATAGAGACAGTAGTTCTAGCTGGTCTGTCATAATATAATAGAGACAGTAGATCTAGCTGGTCTGTCATAATATAATAGAGACAGTATGTCTTGCTGGTCTGTCAATTTAATATAGACAGTAGATCTAGCTGGTCTGCCATAATATAATAGAGACAGTAGATCTAGCTGGTCTGCTATAATATAATAGAGACAGTAGATCTAGTTGGTCTGTCAGAATTTAATAGATACAGTGGTTCTAGCTGGTCTGTCATAATATAATAGAGACAGTAGTTTAGCTGGTCTGCCATAATATAATTGAGACAGTAGATCTAGCTGGTCTGTCAGAATTTAATAGAGACAGTAGTTCTAGCTGGTCTGTCATAATAGAATAGAGACAGTAGTTCTAGCTCGTCTGCCAGAATAGAAAAGATTCAGTAGATCTAGCTGGTCTGTCATAATATAATAGAGACAGTAGATCTAGCTGGTGTGCCATAATATAATAGAGACATTATATCTAGTTGGTCTGTCAGAATGTAATAGAGACAGTAGTTCTATCTAGTCTGTCATAATATAATAGAGAATGTAGATCTAGCTGGTCTGTGATACTACAATAGAGACAGTAGTTCTAGCTGGTCTGTCATAATATAATAGAGACAGTAGTTCTAGCTGGTCTGTCATAATATAATAGAGACAGTAGTTCTAGCTGGTCTGCCATAATATGATTGAGACAGTAGATCTAGCTGGTCTGCTATAATATAATAGAGACTGTAGATCTAGCTGGTCTGTCAGAATTTAATAGAGACAGTAGTTCTAGCTGGTCTGCCATAATATAAAAGAGTCAGTAGATCTAGCTGGCCTGTCAGAATTTAATATAGACAGTAGTTCTAGCTGGTCTGCCATAATATAATTGAGACAGTAGATCTAGCTGGTGTGCCATAATATAATAGAGACAGTAGATCTAGCTGGTCTGCCATAATATAATAAAGACAGTAGATCTAGCTGGTCTGTCATAATATAATAGAGACAGTAGATCTAGCTGGTCTGTCATAATATAATAGAAACAGTAGATCTAGCTGGTGTGCCATAATATAATACAGACAGTAGATCTAGCTGGTCTGCTATAATAAAATAGAGACAGTATATCTAGCTGGTCTGTCAGAATTTAATAGAGACAGTATATCTAGCTGGTCTGTCAGAATTTAATATAGATAGTAGTTCTAGCTGGTCTGTCATAATATAATTGAGACAGTAGTTCTAGCTGGTCTGCCATAATATAAAAGAGGCAGTGAGATCTAGCTGGTCTGTCAGAATTTAATAGAGACAGTATATCTAGCTGGTCTGTCAGAATTTAATAGAGACAGTATATCTAGCTGGTCTGTCAGAATTTAATAGAGACAGTATATCTAGCTGGTCTGTCAGAATTTAATAGAGACAGTCGTTCTAGCTGGTTTGTCATAATATAATAGAGAAAGTATATATTGCTGGTCTGTCATACTATAATTGAGGCAGTAGATCTAGCTGGTCTGTCATAATATAATAGAGACAGTAGTTCTAGCTGGTCTGTCATAATATAATAGAGACAGTAGATCTAGCTGGTCTGTCATAGTTTAATAGAGACAGTAGATCTAGCTGGTCTGTCATAATATAATAGAGACAGTAGATCTAGATGGTGTGCCATAATATAATAGAGACAGTAGATCTAGCTGGTCTGCTATAATATAATAGAGACAGTAGATCTATTTGGTCTGTCAGAAATTAATAGAGACAGTAGTTGTAGCTGGTCTGCCATAATATGATTGAGACAGTAGATCTAGCTGGTCTGCTATAATATAATAGAGACTGTAGATCTAGCTGGTCTGTCAGAATTTAATAGAGACAGTAGATCTAGCTGGTCTGTCATAATATAAAAGAGTCAGTAGATCTAGCTGGCCTGTCAGAATTTAATATAGACAGTAGTTCTAGCTGGTGTGCCATAATATAATAGAGACAGTAGATCTAGCTGGTCTGCCGTAATATAATAAAGACAGTAGATCTAGCTGGTCTGTCATAATATAATAGAGTCAGTAGATCTAGCTGGTCTGTCATAATATAATAGAGACAGTAGATCTAGCTGGTCTGTCATAATATAATAGAAACAGTAGATCTAGCTGGTGTGCCATAATATAATAGAGACAGTAGATCTAGCTGGTCTGCCATAATATAATAGAGACAGTAGATCTAGCTGGTCTGCTATAATAAAATAGAGACAGTAGATCTAGTTGGTCTGTCAGAATTTAATAGAGACAGTAGTTCTAGCTGGTCTGTCATAATATAATAGAGACAGTAGATCTAGCTGGTCTGTCATAATATAATAGAGACAGTAGATCTAGCTGGTCTGTCATAATATAAAAGAGACAGTAGATCTAGCTGGTCTGTCATAATATAATAGAGACAGTAGATCTAGCTGGTTTGTCATAATATAATAGAGACAGTATATATTGCTGGTCTGTCATACTATAATTGAGGCAGTAGATCTAGCTGGTCTGTCATAATATAATAGAGACAGTAGATCTAGCTGGTCTATCATAATATAATAGAGACAGTAGATCTAGCTGGTCTGTCATAATATAATAGAGACAGTAGATCTAGCTGGTCTGTCATGTTATAATTGAGTCAGTAGTTCTAGCTGGTCTGTCATAATGTAATAGAGACAGTATATCTTGCTGGTCTGTCATAATATAATAGAGACAGTAGATCTAGCTGGTTTGTCATAATATAATAGAGACAGTAGATCTAGCTGGTCTGTCATACTATAATAGAGACAGTAGATCTAGCTGGACTGTCATAATATAATAGAGACAGTAGATCTAGCTGGTCTATCATAATATAATAGAGACAGTAGATCTAGCCGGTTTGTCATAATATAATAGAGACAGTATATATTGCTGGTCTGTAATACTATAATTGAGGCAGTAGATCTAGCTGGTCTGTCATAATATAATAGAGACAGTAGATCTAGCTGGTCTATCATAATATAATAGAGACAGTAGATCTAGCTGGTCTGTCATACTATAATGGAGAAAGTAGATCTAGCTGGACTGTCATAATATAATAGAGACAGTAGATCTAGCGGGTCTATCATAATATAATAGAGACAGTAGATCTAGCCGGTTTGTCATAATATAATAGAGACAGTATATCTTGCTGGTCTGTCATAATATAATAGAGACAGTAGATCTAGCTGGTATGTCATAATATAACAGAGACAGTATATCTTGCGGGTCTGTCATAATATAATAAAGACAGTAGATCTAGCTGGTCTGTCATAATATAATAGAGACAGTAGATCTAGCTGGTTTGTCATAATATAATAGAGACAGTATATATTGCTGGTCTGTCATACTATAATTGAGGCAGTAGATCTAGCTGGTCTGTCATAATATAATAGAGACAGTAGATCTAGCCGGTTTGTCATAATATAATAGAGACAGTATATATTGCTGGTCTGTCATACTATAATTGAGGCAGTAGATCTAGCTGGTCTGTCATAATATAATAGAGACAGTATATCTAGCTGGTCTATCATAATATAATAGAGACAGTAGATCTAGCTGGTCTGTCATAATATAATAGAGACAGTAGATCTAGCTGGTCTGTCATAATATAATAGAGACAGTAGATCTAGCTGGTCTGTCATAATATAATAGAGACAGTAGATCTAGCTGGTCTGTCATAATATAATAGAGACAGTAGTTCTAGCTGGTCTGTCATAATATAATAGAGACAGTAGTTCTAGCTGGTCTGTCATAATATAATAGAGACAGTAGATCTAGCTGGTCTGTCATAATTTAATAGAGACAGTAGATCTAGCTGGTCTGTCATAATATATTAGAGACAGTAGATCTAGCTGGTCTGCCATAATATAAAAGAGACAGTAGATCTAGCTGGTCTGTCAGAATTTAATAGAGACAGTCGTTCTAGCTGGTTTGTCATAATATAATAGAGACAGTATATATTGCTGGTCTGTCATACTATAATTGAGGCAGTAGATCTAGCTGGTCTGTCATAATATAATAGAGACAGTATATCTAGCTGGTCTATCATAATATAATAGAGACAGTAGATCTAGCTGGTCTGTCATAATATAATAGAGACAGTAGATCTAGCTGGTCTGTCATAATATAATAGAGACAGTAGATCTAGATGGTGTGCCATAATATAATAGAGACAGTAGATCTAGCTGGTCTGCTATAATATAATAGAGCCAGTAGATCTATTTGGTCTGTCATAAATTAATAGAGACAGTAGTTGTAGCTGGTCTGCCATAATATAATTGAGACAGTAGATCTAGCTGGTCTGGTCTGTCATAATATAATAGAGACAGTAGATCTAGCTGGTCTGTCAGAATATAATAGAGACAGTAGATCTAGCTGGTCTGTCATAATATAAAAGAGTCAGTAGATCTAGCTGGCCTGTCATAATATAATATAGACAGTAGTTCTAGCTGGTGTGCCATAATATAATAGAGACAGTAGATCTAGCTGGTCTGCCATAATATAATAAAGACAGTAGATCTAGCTGGTCTGTCATAATATAATAGAGTCAGTAGATCTAGCTGGTCTGTCATAATATAATAGAGACAGTAGATCTAGCTGGTCTGTCATAATATAATAGAAACAGTAGATCTAGCTGGTCTGCCATAATATAATAGAGACAGTAGATCTAGCTGGTCTGCCATAATATAATAGAGACAGTATATCTAGCTGGTCTGTATAATAAAATAGAGACAGTAGATCTAGCTGGTCTGTCATAATATAATAGAGACAGTAGTTCTAGCTGGTCTGTCATAATATAATAGAGACAGTAGTTCTAGCTGGTCTGTCATAATATAATAGAGACAGTAGATCTAGCTGGTCTGTCATAATATAATAGAGACAGTAGATCTAGCTGGTCTGTCATAATATAATAGAGACAGTAGATCTAGCTGGTCTGTCATAATATAATAGAGACAGTAGATCTAGCTGGTCTGTCATAATATAATAGAGACAGTAGATCTAGCTGGTCTGTCATAATATAATAGAGACAGTAGATCTAGCTGGTCTGTCATATTATAATTGAGACAGTAGTTCTAGCTGGTCTGTCATAATGTAATAGAGACAGTATATCTTGCTGGTCTGTCATAATATAATAGAGACAGTATATTTAGCTGGTCTGTCATACTATAATTGAGGCAGTAGATCTAGCTGGTCTGTCATAATATAATAGAGACAGTAGATCTAGCTGGTCTATCATAATATAATAGAGACAGTAGATCTAGCTGGTCTGTCATACTATAATGGAGGCAGTAGATCTAGCTGGACTGTCATAATATAATAGAGACAGTAGATCTAGCTGGTCTATCATAATATAATAGAGACAGTAGATCTAGCCGGGTTGTCATAATATAATAGAGACAGTATATATTGCTGGTCTGTCATACTATAATAGAGACAGTAGATCTAGCTGGTCTATCATAATATAATAGAGACAGTAGATCTAGCTGGTCTGTCATAATATAATAGAGACAGTAGATCTAGCTGGTCTGTCATACTATAATGGAGAAAGTAGATCTAGCTGGACTGTCATAATATAATAGAGACAGTAGATCTAGCTGGTCTATCATAATATAATAGAGACAGTAGATCTAGCCGGTTTGTCATAATATAATAGAGACAGTATATCTTGCTGGTCTGTCATAATATAATAGAGACAGTAGATCTAGCTGGTATGTCATAATATAACAGAGACAGTATATCTTGCGGGTCTGTCATAATATAATAAAGACAGTAGATCTAGCTGGTCTGTCATAATATAATAGAGACAGTAGATCTAGCTGGTTTGTCATAATATAATAGAGACAGTATATATTGCTGGTCTGTCATACTATAATTGAGGCAGTAGATCTAGCTGGTCTGTCATAATATAATAGAGACAGTAGATCTAGCTGGTCTGTCATAATATAATAGAGACAGTAGATCTAGCTGGTCTGTCATAATATAATAGAGACAGTAGATCTAGCTGGTCTGCCATAATATAATAGAGACAGTAGATCTAGCTGGTCTGCTATAATAAAATAGAGACAGTAGATCTAGTTGGTCTGTCAGAATTTAATAGAGACAGTAGTTCTAGCTGGTCTGTCATAATATAATAGAGACAGTAGTTCTAGCTGGTCTGTCATAATATAATAGAGACAGTAGATCTAGCTGGTCTGTCATAGTTTAATAGAGACAGTAGATCTAGCTGGTCTGTCATAATATATTAGAGACAGTAGATCTAGCTGGTGTGCCATAATATAAAAGAGACAGTAGATCTAGCTGGTCTGTCAGAATTTAATAGAGACAGTCGTTCTAGCTGGTTTGTCATAATATAATAGAGAAAGTATATATTGCTGGTCTGTCATACTATAATTGAGGCAGTAGATCTAGCTGGTCTGTCATAATATAATAGAGACAGTATATCTAGCTGGTCTATCATAATATAATAGAGACAGTAGTTCTAGCTGGTCTGTCATAATGTAATAGAGACAGTATATCTTGCTGGTCTGTCATAATATAATAGAGACAGTATATCTAGCTGGTCTATCATAATATAATAGAGACAGTAGATCTAGTGGTCTGCTATAATATAATAGAGCCAGTAGATCTATTTGGTCTGTCAGAAATTAATAGAGACAGTAGTTGTAGCTGGTCTGCCATAATATGATTGAGACAGTAGATCTAGCTGGTCTGCTATAATATAATAGAGACTGTAGATCTAGCTGGTCTGTCAGAATTTAATAGAGACAGTAGATCTAGCTGGTCTGTCATAATATAAAAGAGTCAGTAGATCTAGCTGGCCTGTCAGAATTTAATATAGACAGTAGTTCTAGCTGGTGTGCCATAATATAATAGAGACAGTAGATCTAGCTGGTCTGCCGTAATATAATAAAGACAGTAGATCTAGCTGGTCTGTCATAATATAATAGAGTCAGTAGATCTAGCTGGTCTGTCATAATATAATAGAGACAGTAGATCTAGCTGGTCCGTCATAATATAATAGAAACAGTAGATCTAGCTGGTGTGCCATAATATAATAGAGACAGTAGATCTAGCTGGTCTGTCATAATATAATAGAGACAGTAGATCTAGCTGGTGTGCCATAATATAAAAGAGACAGTAGATCTAGCTGGTCTGTCAGAATTTAATAGAGACAGTCGTTCTAGCTGGTCTGTCATAATATAATAGAGACAGTAGTTCTAGCTGGTCTGTCATAATATAATAGAGACAGTAGATCTAGCTGGTCTGTCATAGTTTAATAGAGACAGTAGATCTAGCTGGTCTGTCATAGTTTAATAGAGACAGTAGATCTAGCTGGTCTGTCATAATATATTAGAGACAGTAGATCTAGCTGGTGTGCCATAATATAAAAGAGACAGTAGATCTAGCTGGTCTGTCAGAATTTAATAGAGACAGTCGTTCTAGCTGGTTTGTCATAATATAATAGAGACAGTATACCTTGCTGGTCTGTCATACTATAATTGAGGCAGTAGATCTAGCTGGTCTGTCATAATATAATAGAGACAGTATATCTAGCTGGTCTGTCATAATATAATAGAGACAGTAGATCTAGCTGGTCTGTCATAATATAATAGAGACAGTAGATCTAGCTGGTATGTCATAATATAACAGAGACAGTATATCTTGCGGGTCTGTCATAATATAATAAAGACAGTAGATCTAGCTGGTCTGTCATAATATAATAGAGACAGTAGATCTAGCTGGTCTGTCATAATATAATAGAGACAGTATATATTGCTGGTCTGTCATAATATAATAGAGACAGTAGATCTAGCTGGTCTGTCATAATATAATAGAGACAGTAGATCTAGCTGGTCTGTCATAATATAATAGAGACAGTAGATCTAGCTGGTCTGTCATAATATAATAGAGACAGTAGATCTAGCTGGTCTGTCATAATATAATAGAGACAGTAGATCTAGCTGGTCTGTCATAATATAATAGAGACAGTAGTTCTAGCTGGTCTGTCATAACATAACAGAGACAGTAGATCTAGCTAGTCTGTCATAATTTAATAGAGACAGTAGATCTAGCTGGTCGTCATAACATAATAGAGACAGTTGATCTAGCTGGTCTGTCATAATATAATAGAGACAGTAGATCTAGCTGGTCTGTCATAATATAATAGAGACAGTAGATCTAGCTGGTTTGTCATAATATAATAGAGACAGTATATATTGCTGGTCTGTCATACTATAATTGAGGCAGTAGATCTAGCTGGTCTGTCATAATATAATAGAGACAGTATATCTAGCTGGTCTATCATAATATAATAGAGACAGTAGATCTAGCTGGTCTGTCATAATATAATAGAGACAGTAGATCTAGCTGGTCTGTCATAATATAATAGAGACAGTAGATCTAGCTGGTCTGTCATATTATAATTGAGACAGTAGTTCTAGCTGGTCTGTCATAATGTAATAGAGACAGTATATCTTGCTGGTCTGTCATAATATAATAGAGACAGTATATCTAGCTGGTCTATCATAATATAATAGAGACAGTAGATCTAGCTGGTCTGTCATAATATAATAGAGACAGTAGATCTAGCTGGTCTGTCATAATATAATAGAGACAGTAGATCTAGCTGGTCTGTCATATTATAATTGAGTCAGTAGATCTAGCTGGTCTGTCATAATATAATAGAGACAGTAGATCTTGCTGGTCTGTCATAATATAATAGAGACAGTATATCTAGCTGGTCTGTCATACTATAATTGAGGCAGTAGATCTAGCTGGTCTGTCATAATATAATAGAGACAGTAGATCTAGCTGGTCTATCATAATATAATAGAGACAGTAGATCTAGCTGGTCTGTCATAATATAATAGAGACAGTAGATCTAGCTGGTCTGTCATAATATAATAGAGACAGTAGATCTAGCTGGTCTGTCATAATATAATAGAGACAGTATATCTAGCTGGTCTGTCATAATATAATAGAGACAGTAGATCTAGCTGGTCTGTCATAATATAACAGAGACAGTATATCTTGCTGGTCTGTCATAATATAATAGAGACAGTAGATCTAGCTGGTCTGTCATAATATAATAGAGACAGTAGATCTAGCTGGTCTGTCATAATATAATAGAGACAGTATATCTAGCTGGTCTGTCATAATATAATAGAGACAGTAGATCTAGCTGGTCTGTCATAATATAATAGAGACAGTAGATCTTGCTGGTCTGTCATAATATAATAGAGAAAGTATATCTTGCTGGTCTGTCATACTATAAATGAGGCAGTAGATCTAGCTGGTCTGTCATAATATAATAGAGACAGTAGATCTAGCTGGTCTGTCATAATATAATAGAGACAGTCTATCTTGCTGGTCTGTCATAATATAATAGAGACAGTAGATCTAGCTGGTCTGTCATAATATAATAGAGACAGTATATCTAGCTGGTCTGTCATAATATAATAGAGACAGTAGATCTAGCTGGTCTGTCATAATATAATAGAGACAGTAGATCTAGCTGGTCTGTCATATATAATAGAGACAGTAGATCTAGCTGGTCTGTCATATCAGTAGCTGGTCTGTCATAATGTAATAGAGACAGTATATCTTGCTGGTCTGTCATAATATAATAGAGACAGTATATTTAGCTGGTCTGTCATACTATAATTGAGGCAGTAGATCTAGCTGGTCTGTCATAATATAATAGAGACAGTAGATCAAGCTGGTCTATCATAATATAATAGAGACAGTAGATCTAGCTGGTCTGTCATACTATAATGGAGGCAGTAGATCTAGCTGGCCTGTCATAATATAATAGAGACAGTAGATCTAGCTGGTCTGTCATAATATAATAGAGACAGTAGATCTAGCCGTTTTGTCATAATATAATAGAGACAGTATATATTGCTGGTCTGTCATACTATAATTGAGGCAGTAGATCTAGCTGGTCTGTCATAATATAATAGAGACAGTATATCTAGCTGGTCTATCATAATATAATAAAGACAGTAGATCTAGCTGGTCTGTCATAATATAATAGAGACAGTAGATCTAGCTGGTCTGTCATAATATAATAGAGACAGTATATCTAGCTGGTCTGTCATAATATAATAGAGACAGTAGATCTAGCTGGTCTGTCATAATATAATAGAGACAGTAGATCTAGCTGGTCTGTCATAATATAATAGAGACAGTAGATCTAGCTGGTCTGTCATAATATAATAGAGACAGTATATCTTGCTGGTCTATCATAATATAATAGAGACAGTAGATCTAGCTGGTCTGTCATAATATAATAGAGACAGTATATCTAGCTGGTCTGTCATACTATAATTGAGGCAGTATATCTAGCTGGTCTGTCATAAAATAATAGAGACAGTAGATCTAGCTGGTCTGTCATAATATAATAGAGACAGTAGATCTAGCTGGTCTGTCATAATATAATAGAGACAGTAGATCTTGCTGGTCTGTCATAATATAATAGAGACAGTAGATATTGCTGGTCTGTCATAATATAATAGAGACAGTAGATCTAGCTGGTCTGTCATAATATAATAGAGACAGTATATCTTGCTGGTCTGTCATAATATAATAGAGACAGTAGATCTAGCTGGTCTGTCATATTATAATTGAGGCAGTAGATCTAGCTGGTCTGTCATAATATAACAGAGAGAGTAGATCTAGCTGTTCTATCATAATATAATAGAGACAGGAGATCTAGCTGGTCTGTCATAAAATAATAGAGACAGTAGATCTAGCTGGTCTGTCATAATATAATAGAGACAGTATATCTTGCTGGTCTGTCATAATATAATGGAGACAGTAGATCTAGCTGGTCTGTCATACTATAATTGAGGCAGTAGATCTAGCTGGTCTGTCATAATATAATAGAGACAGTAGATCTAGCTGGTCTGTCATATTATAATAGAGACAGTAGATCTAGCTGGTCTGTCATATTATAATAGAGACAGTAGATCTAGCTGGTCTGTCATAATATAATAGAGACAGTAGATCTAGCTGGTCTATCATAATATAATAGAGACAGTAGATCTAGCTGGTCTGTCATAATATAATAGAGACAGTAGATCTAGCTGGTCTGTCATAATATAATAGAGACAGTATATCTTGCTGGTCTGTCATACTATAATTGAGGCAGTAGATCTAGCTGGTCTGTCATAATATAATAGAGACAGTAGATCTAGCTGGTCTGTCATAATATAATAGAGACAGTATATCTTGCTGGTCTGTCATACTATAATTGAGGCAGTAGATCTAGCTGGTCTGTCATAATATAATAGAGACAGTAGATCTAGCTGGTCTGTCATAATATAATAGAGACAGTAGATCTAGCTGGTCTGTCATATTATAATTGAGACAGTAGTTCTAGCTGGTCTGTCATAATGTAATAGAGACAGTATATCTTGCTGGTCTGTCATAATATAATAGAGACAGTATATTTAGCTGGTCTGTCATACTATAATTGAGGCAGTAGATCTAGCTGGTCTGTCATAATATAATAGAGACAGTAGATCTAGCTGGTCTATCATAATATAATAGAGACAGTAGATCTAGCTGGTCTGTCATATTATAATAGAGACAGTAGATCTAGCTGGTCTGTCATAATATAATAGAGACAGTAGATCTAGCTGGTCTGTCATAATATAATAGAGACAGTAGATCTAGCTGGTCTGTCATAATATAATAGAGACAGTAGATCTAGCTGGTCTGTCATAATATAATAGAGACAGTAGATCTAGCTGGTCTGTCATAATATAATAGAGACAGTAGATCTAGCTGGTCTGTCATAATATAATAGAGACAGTAGATCTAGCTGGTCTGTCATAATATAATAGAGACAGTAGATCTAGCTGGTCTGTCATAATATAATAGAGACAGTAGATCTAGCTGGTCTGTCATAATATAATAGAGACAGTAGATCTAGCTGGTCTGTCATAATATAATAGAGACAGTAGATCTAGCTGGTCTGTCATAATATAATAGAGACAGTAGATCTAGCTGGTCTGTCATAATATAATAGAGACAGTAGATCTAGCTGGTCTGTCATAATATAATAGAGACAGTATATCTTGCTGGTCTGTCATACTATAATTGAGGCAGTAGATCTAGCTGGTCTGTCATAATATAATAGAGACAGTAGATCTAGCTGGTCTGTCATAATATAATAGAGACAGTAGATCTAGCTGGTCTGTCATAATATAATAGAGACAGTAGATCTAGCTGGTCTGTCATAATATAATAGAGACAGTAGATCTAGCTGGTCTGTCATAATATAATAGAGACAGTATATCTTGCTGGTCTGTCATAATATAATAGAGACAGTAGATCTAGCTGGTCTGTCATAATATAATAGAGACAGTATATATCTAGCTGGTCTGTCATAATATAATAGAGACAGTATATCTAGCTGGTCTGTCATAATATAATAGAGACAGTAGATCTAGCTGGTCTGTCATAATATATAATAGAGACAGTAGATCTAGCTGGTCTGTCATAATATAATAGAGACAGTAGATCTAGCTGGTCTGTCATAATATAATAGAGACAGTAGATCTAGCTGGTCTGTCATATTATAATTGAGACAGTAGATCTAGCTGGTCTGTCATAATATAATAGAGACAGTATATCTTGCTGGTCTGTCATAATATAATAGAGACAGTAGATCTAGCTGGTCTGTCATACTATAATTGAGACAGTAGATCTAGCTGGTCTGTCATAATATAATAGAGACAGTAGATCTAGCTGGTCTGTCATAATATAATAGAGACAGTAGATCTAGCTGGTCTGTCATAATATAATAGAGACAGTAGATCTAGCTGGTCTGTCATAATATAATAGAGACAGTAGATCTAGCTGGTCTGTCATAATATAATAGAGACAGTAGATCTAGCTGGTCTGTCATACTATAATTGAGGCAGTAGATCTAGCTGGTCTGTCATAATATAATAGAGACAGTAGATCTAGCTGGTCTATCATAATATAATAGAGACAGTAGATCTAGCTGGTCTGTCATAATATAATAGAGACAGTATATCTTGCTGGTCTGTCATACTATAATTGAGGCAGTAGATCTAGCTGGTCTGTCATAATATAATAGAGACAGTATATCTAGCTGGTCTATCATAATATAATAAAGACAGTAGATCTAGCTGGTCTGTCATAATATAATAGAGACAGTAGATCTAGCTGGTCTGTCATAATATAATAGAGACAGTATATATTGCTGGTCTGTCATACTATAATTGAGGCAGTAGATCTAGCTGGTCTGTCATAATATAATAGAGACAGTATATCTAGCTGGTCTATCATAATATAATAGAGACAGTAGATCTAGCTGGTCTGTCATAATATAATAGAGACAGTAGATCTAGCTGGTCTGTCATAATATAATAGAGACAGTAGATCTAGCTGGTCTGTCTTAATATAATAGCGACAGTATATTTTGCTGGTCTATCATAATATAATAGAGACAGGAGATCTAGCTGGTCTGTCATAATATAATAGAGACAATATATCTAGCTGGTCTGTCATACTATAATTGAGGCAGTATATCTAGCTGGTCTGTCATAAAATAATAGAGAAAGTAGATCTAGCTGGTCTATAATAACATAATAGAGACAGTAGATCTAGCTGGTCTGTCATAATATAATAGAGACAGTAGATCTTGCTGGTCTGTCATAATATAATAGAGACAGTAGATATTGCTGGTCTGTCATAATATAATAGAGACAGTAGATCTAGCTGGTCTGTCATAATATAATAGAGACAGTATATCTTGCTGGTCTGTCATAATATAATAGAGGCAGTAGATCTTGCTGGTCTGTCATAATATAATAGAGACAGTAGATCTAGCTGGTCTGTCATAATATAATAGAGACAGTAGATCTAGCTGGTCTGTCATAATATAATAGAGACAGTATATCTTGCTGGTCTGTCATAATATAATAGAGACAGTAGATCTAGCTGGTCTGTCATAATATAATAGAGACAGTATATCTTGCTGGTCTGTCATAATATAATAGAGACAGTAGATCTAGCTGGTCTGTCATAATATAATAGAGACAGTATATCTTGCTGGTCTGTCATACTATAATTGAGGCAGTAGATCTAGCTGGTCTGTCATAATATAATAGAGACAGTATATCTAGCTGGTCTATCATAATATAATAGAGACAGTAGATCTAGCTGGTCTGTCATAATATAATAGAGACAGTAGATCTAGCTGGTCTGTCATAATATAATAGAGACAGTAGATCTAGCTGGTCTGTCATAATATAATAGAGACAGTAGATCTAGCTGGTCTGTCATAATATAATAGAGACAGTAGATCTAGCTGGTCTGTCATAATATAATAGAGACAGTAGATCTAGCTGGTCTGTCATAATATAATAGAGACAGTAGATCTAGCTGGTCTGTCATAATATAATAGAGACAGTATATCTTGCCGGTCTGTCATAATATAATAGAGACAGTAGATCTAGCTGGTATGTCATAATATAACAGAGACAGTATATCTTGCGGGTCTGTCATAATATAATAGAGACAGTAGATCTAGCTGGTTTGTCATAATATAATAGAGACAGTATATATTGCTGGTCTGTCATACTATAATTGAGGCAGTAGATATAGCTGGTCTGTCACATTATATAATAAAGACAGTAGATCTAGCCGGTTTGTCATAATATAATAGAGACAGTATATCTTGCTGGTCTGTCATAATATAATAGAGACAGTAGATCTAGCTGGTCTGTCATAATATAATAGAGACAGTAGATCTAGCTGGTCTGTCATAATATAGGCAGTAGATCTAGCTGGTCTGTCATAATATAATAGAGACAGTATCTCTAGCTGGTCTGTCATAATATAATAGAGACAGTATATCTTAGCTGGTCTGTCATACTATAATTGAGGCAGTAGATCTAGCTGGTCTGTCATAATATAATAGAGACAGTAGATCTAGCTGGTCTATCATAATATAATAGAGACAGTAGATCTAGCTGGTCTGTCATACTATAATGGAGGCAGTAGATCTAGCTGGCCTGTCATAATATAATAGAGACAGTAGATCTAGCTGGTCTATCATAATATAATAGAGACAGTAGATCTAGCCGTTTTGTCATAATATAATAGAGACAGTATATATTGCTGGTCTGTCATACTATAATTGAGGCAGTAGATCTAGCTGGTCTGTCATAATATAATAGAGACAGTAGATCTAGCTGGTCTGTCATAATATAATAGAGACAGTAGATCTAGCTGGTCTGTCATAATATAATAGAGACAGTAGATCTAGCTGGTCTGTCATAATATAATAGAGACAGTAGATCTAGCTGGTCTGTCATAATATAATAGAGACAGTAGATCTAGCTGGTCTGTCATAATATAATAGAGACAGTATATCAGTAGCTGGTCTGTCATAATATAATAGAGACAGTAGATCTAGCTGGTCTGTCATAATATAATAGAGACAGTAGATCTAGCTGGTCTGTCATAATATAATAGAGACAGTAGATCTAGCTGGTCTGTCATAATATAATGAGGCAGTATACTATGGTCTGTCATAATATAATAGAGACAGTAGATCTAGCTGGTCTGTCATAATATAATAGAGACAGTAGATCTAGCTGGTCTGTCATAATATAATAGAGACAGTATATCTTGCTGGTCTGTCATAATATAATAGAGACAGTAGATCTAGCTGGTCTGTCATAATATAATAGAGACAGTAGATCTAGCTGGTCTGTCATAATATAATAGAGACAGTAGATCTAGCTGGTCTGTCATAATATAATAGAGACAGTAGATCTATAATAGCTGATCTAGCTGGTCTGTCATAATATAATAGAGACAGTAGATCTAGCTGGTCTGTCATAATATAATAGAGACAGTATATCTTGCTGGTCTGTCATAATATAATAGAGACAGTAGATCTAGCTGGTCTGTCATACTATAATTGAGGCAGTAGATCTAGCTGGTCTGTCATAATATAATAGAGACAGTAGATCTAGCTGGTCTGTCATAATATAATAGAGACAGTAGATCTAGCTGGTCTGTCATACTATAATTGAGGCAGTAGATCTAGCTGGTCTGTCATAATATAATAGAGACAGTATATCTTGCTGGTCTGTCATAATATAATAGAGACAGTAGATCTAGCTGGTCTGTCATACTATAATTGAGGCAGTAGATCTAGCTGGTCTGTCATAATATAATAGAGACAGTAGATCTAGCTGGTCTGTCATAATATAATAGAGACAGTAGATCTAGCTGGTCTGTCATAATATAATAGAGACAGTAGATCTAGCTGGTCTGTCATAATATAATAGAGACAGTAGATCTAGCTGGTCTGTCATAATATAATAGAGACAGTAGATCTAGCTGGTCTGTCATAATATAATAGAGACAGTATATCTTGCTGGTCTGTCATAATATAATAGAGACAGTAGATCTAGCTGGTCTGTCATAATATAATAGAGACAGTAGATCTAGCTGGTCTGTCATAATATAATAGAGACAGTAGATCTAGCTGGTCTGTCATAATATAATAGAGACAGTAGATCTTGCTGGTCTGTCATAATATAATAGAGACAGTAGATCTAGCTGGTCTGTCATAATATAATAGAGACAGTAGATCTAGCTGGTCTGTCATAATATAATAGAGACAGTAGATCTAGCTGGTCTGTCATAATATAATAGAGACAGTAGATCTAGCTGGTCTGTCATAATATAATAGAGACAGTAGATCTAGCTGGTCTGTCATAATATAATAGAGACAGTAGATCTAGCTGGTCTGTCATAATATAATAGAGACAGTAGATCTAGCTGGTCTGTCATAATATAATAGAGACAGTAGATCTAGCTGGTCTGTCATAATATAATAGAGACAGTAGATCTAGCTGGTCTGTCATAATATAATAGAGACAGTAGATCTAGCTGGTCTGTCATAATATAATAGAGACAGTAGATCTAGCTGGTCTGTCATAATATAATAGAGACAGTAGATCTAGCTTTCTGTCATAATATAATAGAGACAGTAGATCTAGCTGGTCTGTCATAATATAATAGAGACAGTAGATCTAGCTGGTCTGTCATAATATAATAGAGACAGTAGATCTAGCTGGTCTGTCATAATATAATAGAGACATTGTATATCTAGATATTGCTGGTCTGTCATATATCTAGCTGGTCTGTCATAATATAATAGAGACAGTAGATCTAGCTGGTCTGTCATAATATAATAGAGACAGTATATCTTGCTGGTCTGTCATAATATAATAGAGACAGTAGATCTAGCTGGTCTGTCATAATATAATAGAGACAGTAGATCTAGCTGGTCTGTCATAATATAATAGAGACAGTAGATCTAGCTGGTCTGTCATAATATAATAGAGACAGTAGATCTAGCTGGTCTGTCATAATATAATAGAGACAGTAGATCTAGCTGGTCTGTCATAATATAATAGAGACAGTAGATCTAGCTGGTCTGTCATAATATAATAGAGACAGTAGA
This sequence comes from Oncorhynchus tshawytscha, assembly GCF_018296145.1. Taxonomy (NCBI): domain Eukaryota; kingdom Metazoa; phylum Chordata; class Actinopteri; order Salmoniformes; family Salmonidae; genus Oncorhynchus; species Oncorhynchus tshawytscha. The sequence continues at coordinate 38,331,801 of NC_056449.1, read as the reverse complement.
TCTAGCTGGTCTGTCATAATATAATAGAGACAGTAGATCTAGCTGGTCTGTCATAATATAATAGAGACAGTAGATCTAGCTGGTCTGTCATAATATAATAGAGACAGTAGATCTAGCTGGTCTGTCATAATATAATAGAGACAGTAGATCTAGCTGGTCTGTCATAATATAATAGAGACAGTAGATCTAGCTGGTCTGTCATAATATAATAGAGACAGTAGATCTAGCTGGTCTGTCATAATATAATAGAGACAGTATATCTAGCTGGTCTGTCATAATATAATAGAGACAGTAGATCTAGCTGGTCTGTCATAATATAATAGAGACAGTAGATCTAGCTGGTCTGTCATAATATAATAATATAGAGAGACAGTAGATCTAGCTGGTCTGTCATAATATAATAGAGACAGTAGATCTAGCTGGTCTGTCATAATATAATAGAGACAGTAGATCTAGCTGGTCTGTCATAATATAATAGAGACAGTAGATCTAGCTGGTCTGTCATAATATAATAGAGACAGTAGATCTAGCTGGTCTGTCATAATATAATAGAGACAGTAGATCTAGCTGGTCTGTCATAATATAATAGAGACAGTAGATCTAGCTGGTCTGTCATAATATAATAGAGACAGTAGATCTAGCTGGTCTGTCATAATATAATAGAGACAGTATATCTTGCTGGTCTGTCATAATATAATAGAGACAGTAGATCTAGCTGGTCTGTCATAATATAATTGAGGCAGTAGATCTAGCTGGTCTGTCATAATATAATAGAGACAGTAGATCTAGCTGGTCTGTCATAATATAATAGAGACAGTAGATCTAGCTGGTCTGTCATAATATAATAGAGACAGTAGATCTAGCTGGTCTGTCATAATATAATAGAGACAGTAGATCTAGCTGGTCTGTCATAATATAATAGAGACAGTAGATCTAGCTGGTCTGTCATAATATAATAGAGACAGTAGATCTAGCTGGTCTGTCATAATATAATAGAGACAGTAGATCTAGCTGGTCTGTCATAATATAATGGAGACAGTAGATCTAGCTGGTCTGTCATAATATAATAGAGACAGTAGATCTAGCTGGTCTGTCATAATATAATAGAGACAGTAGATCTTGCTGGTCTGTCATAATATAATAGAGACAGTATATTTAGCTGGTCTGTCATACTATAATTGAGGCAGTAGACCTAGCTGGTCTGTCATAATATAATAGAGACAGTAGATCTAGCTGGTTTGTCATAATATAATAGAGACAGTATATCTAGCTGGTCTGTCATACTATAATAGAGGCAGTAGATCTAGCTGGTCTGTCATAATATAATAGAGACAGTAGATCTAGCTGGTCTGTCATAATACAATAGAGACAGTAGATCTAGCTGGTCTGTCATAATATAATAGAGACAGTAGATCTAGCTGGTCTGTCATAATATAATAGAGACAGTATATATCTAGCTGGTCTGAAATTATATAATAGAGACAGTAGATCTAGCTGGTCTGTCATAATATAATAGAGACAGTAGATCTAGCTGGTCTGTCATAATATAATAGAGACAGTAGATCTAGCTGGTCTGTCATAATATAATAGAGACAGTAGATCTAGCTGGTCTGTCATAATATAATAGAGACAGTATATCTAGCTGGTCTGTCATAATATAATAGAGACAGTAGATCTAGCTGGTCTGTCATAATATAATAGAGACAGTAGATCTAGCTGGTCTGTCATAATATAATAGAGACAGTAGATCTTGCTGGTCTGTCATAATATAATAGAGACAGTAGATCTTGCTGGTCTGTCATAATATAATAGAGACAGTAGATCTAGCTGGTCTGTCATAATATAATAGAGACAGTATATCTTGCTGGTCTGTCATAATATAATAGAGACAGTAGATCTAGCTGGTCTGTCATACTATAATTGAGGCAGTAGATCTAGCTGGTCTGTCATAATATAATAGAGACAGTAGATCTAGCTGGTCTGTCATAATATAATAGAGACAGTAGATCTAGCTGGTCTGTCATAATATAATAGAGACAGTAGATCTAGCTGGTCTGTCATAATATAATAGAGACAGTAGATCTAGCTGGTCTGTCATAATATAATAGAGACAGTAGATCTAGCTGGTCTGTCATAATATAATAGAGACAGTAGATCTAGCTGGTCTGTCATAATATAATAGAGACAGTATATCTTGCTGGTCTGTCATAATATAATAGAGACAGTAGATCTAGCTGGTCTGTCATAATATAATAGAGACAGTAGATCTAGCTGGTCTGTCATAATATAATAGAGACAGTATATCTTGCTGGTCTGTCATACTATAATTGAGGCAGTAGATCTAGCTGGTCTGTCATAATATAATAGAGACAGTATATCTAGCTGGTCTGTCATAATATAATAGAGACAGTAGATCTAGCTGGTCTGTCATAATATAATAGAGACAGTAGATCTAGCTGGTCTGTCATAATATAATAGAGACAGTAGATCTAGCTGGTCTGTCATATTATAATTGAGGCAGTAGATCTAGCTGGTCTGTCATAATATAATAGAGACAGTATATCTTGCTGGTCTGTCATAATATAATAGAGACAGTAGATCTAGCTGGTCTGTCATACTATAATTGAGGCAGTAGATCTAGCTGGTCTGTCATAATATAATAGAGACAGTAGATCAAGCTGGTCTATCATAATATAATAGAGACAGTATATCTAGCTGGTCTATCATAATATAATAGAGACAGTAGATCTAGCTGGTCTGTCATAATATAATAGAGACAGTAGATCTAGCTGGTCTGTCATAATATAATAGAGACAGTAGATCTAGCTGGTCTGTCATATTATAATTGAGTCAGTAGTTTTAGCTGGTCTGTCATAATGTAATAGAGACAGTATATCTTGCTGGTCTGTCATAATATAATAGAGACAGTATATTTAGCTGGTCTGTCATACTATAATTGAGGCAGTAGATCTAGCTGGTCTGTCATAATATAATAGAGGCAGTAGATCTAGCTGGTCTGTCATAATATAATAGAGACAGTAGATCTAGCTGGTCTGTCATATTATAATAGAGACAGTAGATCTAGCTGGTCTGTCATAATATAATAGAGACTGTATATCTTGCTGGTCTGTCATACTAAAATTGAGGGAGTAGATCTAGCTGGTCTGTCATAATATAATAGAGACAGTAGATCTTGCTGGTCTATCATAATATAATAGAGACAGTAGATCTATCTGGTCTGCCATAATATAATAGAGACAGTAGATCTAGCTGGTCTATGATAATATAATAGAGACAGTAGATCTAGCTGGTCTGTCATAATATAATAGAGACTGTATATCTTGCTGGTCTGTCATACTAAAATTGAGGGAGTAGATCTAGCTGGTCTGTCATAATATAATAGAGGCAGTAGATCTAGCTGGTCTGTCATACTATAATTGAGGCAGTAGATCTAGCTGGTCTGTCATAATATAATAGAGACAGTAGATCTAGCTGGTCTGTCATAATATAATAGAGACAGTAGATCTAGCTGGTCTGTCATAATATAATAGAGACAGTAGATCTAGCTGGTCTGTCATAATATAATAGAGACAGTAGATCTAGCTGGTCTGTCATAATATAATAGAGACAGTAGATCTAGCTGGTCTGTCATAATATAATAGAGACAGTAGATCTAGCTGGTCTGTCATAATATAATAGAGACAGTAGATCTAGCTGGTCTGTCATAATATAATAGAGACAGTAGATCTAGCTGGTCTGTCATAATATAATAGAGACAGTAGATCTAGCTGGTCTGTCATAATATAATAGAGACAGTAGATCTAGCTGGTCTGTCATAATATAATAGAGACAGTAGATCTAGCTGGTCTGTCATAATATAATAGAGACAGTAGATCTAGCTGGTCTGTCATAATATAATAGAGACAGTAGATCTAGCTGGTCTGTCATAATATAATAGAGACAGTAGATCTAGCTGGTCTGTCATAATATAATAGAGACAGTAGATCTAGCTGGTCTGTCATAATATAATAGAGACAGTAGATCTAGCTGGTCTGTCATAATATAATAGAGACAGTAGATCTTGCTGGTCTGTCATAATATAATAGAGACAGTAGATCTAGCTGGTCTGTCATAATATAATAGAGACAGTAGATCTAGCTGGTCTGTCATAATATAATAGAGACAGTAGATCTAGCTGGTCTGTCATAATATAATAGAGACAGTAGATCTAGCTGGTCTGTCATAATATAATAGAGACAGTAGATCTAGCTGGTCTGTCATAATATAATAGAGACAGTAGATCTAGCTGGTCTGTCATAATATAATAGAGACAGTAGATCTAGCTGGTCTGTCATAATATAATAGAGACAGTAGATCTAGCTGGTCTGTCATAATATAATAGAGACAGTAGATCTTGCTGGTCTGTCATAATATAATAGAGACAGTAGATCTAGCTGGTCTGTCATAATATAATAGAGACAGTAGATCTAGCTGGTCTGTCATATTATAATAGAGACAGTAGATCTAGCTGGTCTGTCATAATATAATAGAGACAGTAGATCTAGCTGGTCTGTCATAATATAATAGAGACAGTAGATCTAGCTGGTCTGTCATAATATAATAGAGACAGTAGATCTAGCTGGTCTGTCATAATATAATAGAGACAGTAGATCTAGCTGGTCTGTCATAATATAATAGAGACAGTAGATCTAGCTGGTCTGTCATAATATAATAGAGACAGTAGATCTAGCTGGTCTGTCATAATATAATAGAGACAGTAGATCTAGCTGGTCTGTCATAATATAATAGAGACAGTAGATCTAGCTGGTCTGTCATAATATAATAGAGACAGTAGATCTAGCTGGTCTGTCATAATATAATAGAGACAGTAGATCTAGCTGGTCTGTCATAATATAATAGAGACAGTAGATCTAGCTGGTCTGTCATAATATAATAGAGACAGTAGATCTAGCTGGTCTGTCATAATATAATAGAGACAGTAGATCTAGCTGGTCTGTCATAATATAATAGAGACAGTAGATCTAGCTGGTCTGTCATAATATAATAGAGACAGTAGATCTAGCTGGTCTGTCATAATATAATAGAGACAGTAGATCTAGCTGGTCTGTCATAATATAATAGAGACAGTAGATCTAGCTGGTCTGTCATAATATAATAGAGACAGTAGATCTAGCTGGTCTGTCATAATATAATAGAGACAGTAGATCTAGCTGGTCTGTCATAATATAATAGAGACAGTAGATCTAGCTGGTCTGTCATAATATAATAGAGACAGTAGATCTAGCTGGTCTGTCATAATATAATAGAGACAGTAGATCTAGCTGGTCTGTCATAATATAATAGAGACAGTAGATCTAGCTGGTCTGTCATAATATAATAGAGACAGTAGATCTAGCTGGTCTGTCATAATATAATAGAGACAGTAGATCTAGCTGGTCTGTCATAATATAATAGAGACAGTAGATCTAGCTGGTCTGTCATAATATAATAGAGACAGTAGATCTAGCTGGTCTGTCATAATATAATAGAGACAGTAGATCTAGCTGGTCTGTCATAATATAATAGAGACAGTAGATCTAGCTGGTCTGTCATAATATAATAGAGACAGTAGATCTAGCTGGTCTGTCATAATATAATAGAGACAGTAGATCTAGCTGGTCTGTCATAATATAATAGAGACAGTAGATCTAGCTGGTCTGTCATAATATAATAGAGACAGTAGATCTAGCTGGTCTGTCATAATATAATAGAGACAGTAGATCTAGCTGGTCTGTCATAATATAATAGAGACAGTAGATCTAGCTGGTCTGTCATAATATAATAGAGACAGTAGATCTAGCTGGTCTGTCATAATATAATAGAGACAGTAGATCTAGCTGGTCTGTCATAATATAATAGAGACAGTAGATCTAGCTGGTCTGTCATAATATAATAGAGACAGTAGATCTAGCTGGTCTGTCATAATATAATAGAGACAGTAGATCTAGCTGGTCTGTCATAATATAATAGAGACAGTAGATCTAGCTGGTCTGTCATAATATAATAGAGACAGTAGATCTAGCTGGTCTGTCATAATATAATAGAGACAGTAGATCTAGCTGGTCTGTCATAATATAATAGAGACAGTAGATCTAGCTGGTCTGTCATAATATAATAGAGACAGTAGATCTAGCTGGTCTGTCATAATATAATAGAGACAGTAGATCTAGCTGGTCTGTCATAATATAATAGAGACAGTAGATCTAGCTGGTCTGTCATAATATAATAGAGACAGTAGATCTAGCTGGTCTGTCATAATATAATAGAGACAGTAGATCTAGCTGGTCTGTCATAATATAATAGAGACAGTAGATCTAGCTGGTCTGTCATAATATAATAGAGACAGTAGATCTAGCTGGTCTGTCATAATATAATAGAGACAGTAGATCTAGCTGGTCTGTCATAATATAATAGAGACAGTAGATCTAGCTGGTCTGTCATAATATAATAGAGACAGTAGATCTAGCTGGTCTGTCATAATATAATAGAGACAGTAGATCTAGCTGGTCTGTCATAATATAATAGAGACAGTAGATCTAGCTGGTCTGTCATAATATAATAGAGACAGTAGATCTAGCTGGTCTGTCATAATATAATAGAGACAGTAGATCTAGCTGGTCTGTCATAATATAATAGAGACAGTAGATCTAGCTGGTCTGTCATAATATAATAGAGACAGTAGATCTAGCTGGTCTGTCATAATATAATAGAGACAGTAGATCTAGCTGGTCTGTCATAATATAATAGAGACAGTAGATCTAGCTGGTCTGTCATAATATAATAGAGACAGTAGATCTAGCTGGTCTGTCATAATATAATAGAGACAGTAGATCTAGCTGGTCTGTCATAATATAATAGAGACAGTAGATCTAGCTGGTCTGTCATAATATAATAGAGACAGTAGATCTAGCTGGTCTGTCATAATATAATAGAGACAGTAGATCTAGCTGGTCTGTCATAATATAATAGAGACAGTAGATCTAGCTGGTCTGTCATAATATAATAGAGACAGTAGATCTAGCTGGTCTGTCATAATATAATAGAGACAGTAGATCTAGCTGGTCTGTCATAATATAATAGAGACAGTAGATCTAGCTGGTCTGTCATAATATAATAGAGACAGTAGATCTAGCTGGTCTGTCATAATATAATAGAGACAGTAGATCTAGCTGGTCTGTCATAATATAATAGAGACAGTAGATCTAGCTGGTCTGTCATAATATAATAGAGACAGTAGATCTAGCTGGTCTGTCATAATATAATAGAGACAGTAGATCTAGCTGGTCTGTCATAATATAATAGAGACAGTAGATCTAGCTGGTCTGTCATAATATAATAGAGACAGTAGATCTAGCTGGTCTGTCATAATATAATAGAGACAGTAGATCTAGCTGGTCTGTCATAATATAATAGAGACAGTAGATCTAGCTGGTCTGTCATAATATAATAGAGACAGTAGATCTAGCTGGTCTGTCATAATATAATAGAGACAGTAGATCTAGCTGGTCTGTCATAATATAATAGAGACAGTAGATCTAGCTGGTCTGTCATAATATAATAGAGACAGTAGATCTAGCTGGTCTGTCATAATATAATAGAGACAGTAGATCTAGCTGGTCTGTCATAATATAATAGAGACAGTAGATCTAGCTGGTCTGTCATAATATAATAGAGACAGTAGATCTAGCTGGTCTGTCATAATATAATAGAGACAGTAGATCTAGCTGGTCTGTCATAATATAATAGAGACAGTAGATCTAGCTGGTCTGTCATAATATAATAGAGACAGTAGATCTAGCTGGTCTGTCATAATATAATAGAGACAGTAGATCTAGCTGGTCTGTCATAATATAATAGAGACAGTAGATCTAGCTGGTCTGTCATAATATAATAGAGACAGTAGATCTAGCTGGTCTGTCATAATATAATAGAGACAGTAGATCTAGCTGGTCTGTCATAATATAATAGAGACAGTAGATCTAGCTGGTCTGTCATAATATAATAGAGACAGTAGATCTAGCTGGTCTGTCATAATATAATAGAGACAGTAGATCTAGCTGGTCTGTCATAATATAATAGAGACAGTAGATCTAGCTGGTCTGTCATAATATAATAGAGACAGTAGATCTAGCTGGTCTGTCATAATATAATAGAGACAGTAGATCTAGCTGGTCTGTCATAATATAATAGAGACAGTAGATCTAGCTGGTCTGTCATAATATAATAGAGACAGTAGATCTAGCTGGTCTGTCATAATATAATAGAGACAGTAGATCTAGCTGGTCTGTCATAATATAATAGAGACAGTAGATCTAGCTGGTCTGTCATAATATAATAGAGACAGTAGATCTAGCTGGTCTGTCATAATATAATAGAGACAGTAGATCTAGCTGGTCTGTCATAATATAATAGAGACAGTAGATCTAGCTGGTCTGTCATAATATAATAGAGACAGTAGATCTAGCTGGTCTGTCATAATATAATAGAGACAGTAGATCTAGCTGGTCTGTCATAATATAATAGAGACAGTAGATCTAGCTGGTCTGTCATAATATAATAGAGACAGTAGATCTAGCTGGTCTGTCATAATATAATAGAGACAGTAGATCTAGCTGGTCTGTCATAATATAATAGAGACAGTAGATCTAGCTGGTCTGTCATAATATAATAGAGACAGTAGATCTAGCTGGTCTGTCATAATATAATAGAGACAGTAGATCTAGCTGGTCTGTCATAATATAATAGAGACAGTAGATCTAGCTGGTCTGTCATAATATAATAGAGACAGTAGATCTAGCTGGTCTGTCATAATATAATAGAGACAGTAGATCTAGCTGGTCTGTCATAATATAATAGAGACAGTAGATCTAGCTGGTCTGTCATAATATAATAGAGACAGTAGATCTAGCTGGTCTGTCATAATATAATAGAGACAGTAGATCTAGCTGGTCTGTCATAATATAATAGAGACAGTAGATCTAGCTGGTCTGTCATAATATAATAGAGACAGTAGATCTAGCTGGTCTGTCATAATATAATAGAGACAGTAGATCTAGCTGGTCTGTCATAATATAATAGAGACAGTAGATCTAGCTGGTCTGTCATAATATAATAGAGACAGTAGATCTAGCTGGTCTGTCATAATATAATAGAGACAGTAGATCTAGCTGGTCTGTCATAATATAATAGAGACAGTAGATCTAGCTGGTCTGTCATAATATAATAGAGACAGTAGATCTAGCTGGTCTGTCATATTATAATAGAGACAGTAGATCTAGCTGGTCTGTCATAATATAATAGAGACAGTAGATCTAGCTGGTCTGTCATAATATAATAGAGACAGTAGATCTAGCTGGTCTGTCATAATATAATAGAGACAGTAGATCTAGCTGGTCTGTCATAATATAATAGAGACAGTAGATCTAGCTGGTCTGTCATAATATAATAGAGACAGTAGATCTAGCTGGTCTGTCATAATATAATAGAGACAGTAGATCTAGCTGGTCTGTCATAATATAATAGAGACAGTAGATCTAGCTGGTCTGTCATAATATAATAGAGACAGTAGATCTAGCTGGTCTGTCATAATATAATAGAGACAGTAGATCTAGCTGGTCTGTCATAATATAATAGAGACAGTAGATCTAGCTGGTCTGTCATAATATAATAGAGACAGTAGATCTAGCTGGTCTGTCATAATATAATAGAGACAGTAGATCTAGCTGGTCTGTCATAATATAATAGAGACAGTAGATCTAGCTGGTCTGTCATAATATAATAGAGACAGTAGATCTAGCTGGTCTGTCATAATATAATAGAGACAGTAGATCTAGCTGGTCTGTCATAATATAATAGAGACAGTAGATCTAGCTGGTCTGTCATAATATAATAGAGACAGTAGATCTAGCTGGTCTGTCATAATATAATAGAGACAGTAGATCTAGCTGGTCTGTCATAATATAATAGAGACAGTAGATCTAGCTGGTCTGTCATAATATAATAGAGACAGTAGATCTAGCTGGTCTGTCATAATATAATAGAGACAGTAGATCTAGCTGGTCTGTCATAATATAATAGAGACAGTAGATCTAGCTGGTCTGTCATAATATAATAGAGACAGTAGATCTAGCTGGTCTGTCATAATATAATAGAGACAGTAGATCTAGCTGGTCTGTCATAATATAATAGAGACAGTAGATCTAGCTGGTCTGTCATAATATAATAGAGACAGTAGATCTAGCTGGTCTGTCATAATATAATAGAGACAGTAGATCTAGCTGGTCTGTCATAATATAATAGAGACAGTAGATCTAGCTGGTCTGTCATAATATAATAGAGACAGTAGATCTAGCTGGTCTGTCATAATATAATAGAGACAGTAGATCTAGCTGGTCTGTCATAATATAATAGAGACAGTAGATCTAGCTGGTCTGTCATAATATAATAGAGACAGTAGATCTAGCTGGTCTGTCATAATATAATAGAGACAGTAGATCTAGCTGGTCTGTCATAATATAATAGAGACAGTAGATCTAGCTGGTCTGTCATAATATAATAGAGACAGTAGATCTAGCTGGTCTGTCATAATATAATAGAGACAGTAGATCTAGCTGGTCTGTCATAATATAATAGAGACAGTAGATCTAGCTGGTCTGTCATAATATAATAGAGACAGTAGATCTAGCTGGTCTGTCATAATATAATAGAGACAGTAGATCTAGCTGGTCTGTCATAATATAATAGAGACAGTAGATCTAGCTGGTCTGTCATAATATAATAGAGACAGTAGATCTAGCTGGTCTGTCATAATATAATAGAGACAGTAGATCTAGCTGGTCTGTCATAATATAATAGAGACAGTAGATCTAGCTGGTCTGTCATAATATAATAGAGACAGTAGATCTAGCTGGTCTGTCATAATATAATAGAGACAGTAGATCTAGCTGGTCTGTCATAATATAATAGAGACAGTAGATCTAGCTGGTCTGTCATAATATAATAGAGACAGTAGATCTAGCTGGTCTGTCATAATATAATAGAGACAGTAGATCTAGCTGGTCTGTCATAATATAATAGAGACAGTAGATCTAGCTGGTCTGTCATAATATAATAGAGACAGTAGATCTAGCTGGTCTGTCATAATATAATAGAGACAGTAGATCTAGCTGGTCTGTCATAATATAATAGAGACAGTAGATCTAGCTGGTCTGTCATAATATAATAGAGACAGTAGATCTAGCTGGTCTGTCATAATATAATAGAGACAGTAGATCTAGCTGGTCTGTCATAATATAATAGAGACAGTAGATCTAGCTGGTCTGTCATAATATAATAGAGACAGTAGATCTAGCTGGTCTGTCATAATATAATAGAGACAGTAGATCTAGCTGGTCTGTCATAATATAATAGAGACAGTAGATCTAGCTGGTCTGTCATAATATAATAGAGACAGTAGATCTAGCTGGTCTGTCATAATATAATAGAGACAGTAGATCTAGCTGGTCTGTCATAATATAATAGAGACAGTAGATCTAGCTGGTCTGTCATAATATAATAGAGACAGTAGATCTAGCTGGTCTGTCATAATATAATAGAGACAGTAGATCTAGCTGGTCTGTCATAATATAATAGAGACAGTAGATCTAGCTGGTCTGTCATAATATAATAGAGACAGTAGATCTAGCTGGTCTGTCATAATATAATAGAGACAGTAGATCTAGCTGGTCTGTCATAATATAATAGAGACAGTAGATCTAGCTGGTCTGTCATAATATAATAGAGACAGTAGATCTAGCTGGTCTGTCATAATATAATAGAGACAGTAGATCTAGCTGGTCTGTCATAATATAATAGAGACAGTAGATCTAGCTGGTCTGTCATAATATAATAGAGACAGTAGATCTAGCTGGTCTGTCATAATATAATAGAGACAGTAGATCTAGCTGGTCTGTCATAATATAATAGAGACAGTAGATCTAGCTGGTCTGTCATAATATAATAGAGACAGTAGATCTAGCTGGTCTGTCATAATATAATAGAGACAGTAGATCTAGCTGGTCTGTCATAATATAATAGAGACAGTAGATCTAGCTGGTCTGTCATAATATAATAGAGACAGTAGATCTAGCTGGTCTGTCATAATATAATAGAGACAGTAGATCTAGCTGGTCTGTCATAATATAATAGAGACAGTAGATCTAGCTGGTCTGTCATAATATAATAGAGACAGTAGATCTAGCTGGTCTGTCATAATATAATAGAGACAGTAGATCTAGCTGGTCTGTCATAATATAATAGAGACAGTAGATCTAGCTGGTCTGTCATAATATAATAGAGACAGTAGATCTAGCTGGTCTGTCATAATATAATAGAGACAGTAGATCTAGCTGGTCTGTCATAATATAATAGAGACAGTAGATCTAGCTGGTCTGTCATAATATAATAGAGACAGTAGATCTAGCTGGTCTGTCATAATATAATAGAGACAGTAGATCTAGCTGGTCTGTCATAATATAATAGAGACAGTAGATCTAGCTGGTCTGTCATAATATAATAGAGACAGTAGATCTAGCTGGTCTGTCATAATATAATAGAGACAGTAGATCTAGCTGGTCTGTCATAATATAATAGAGACAGTAGATCTAGCTGGTCTGTCATAATATAATAGAGACAGTAGATCAGGTAGTCTAGCTGGTCTGTCATAATATAATAGAGACAGTAGATCTAGCTGGTCTGTCATAATATAATAGAGACAGTAGATCTAGCTGGTCTGTCATAATATAATAGAGAACAGTAGATCTAGCTGGTCTGTCATAATATAATAGAGACAGTAGATCTAGCTGGTCTGTCATAATATAATAGAGACAGTAGATCTAGCTGGTCTGTCATAATATAATAGAGACAGTAGATCTAGCTGGTCTGTCATAATATAATAGAGACAGTAGATCTAGCTGGTCTGTCATAATATAATAGAGACAGTAGATCTAGCTGGTCTGTCATAATATAATAGAGACAGTAGATCTAGCTGGTCTGTCATAATATAATAGAGACAGTAGATCTAGCTGGTCTGTCATAATATAATAGAGACAGTAGATCTAGCTGGTCTGTCATAATATAATAGAGACAGTAGATCTAGCTGGTCTGTCATAATATAATAGAGACAGTAGATCTAGCTGGTCTGTCATAATATAATAGAGACAGTAGATCTAGCTGGTCTGTCATAATATAATAGAGACAGTAGATCTAGCTGGTCTGTCATAATATAATAGAGACAGTAGATCTAGCTGGTCTGTCATAATATAATAGAGACAGTAGATCTAGCTGGTCTGTCATAATATAATAGAGACAGTAGATCTAGCTGGTCTGTCATAATATAATAGAGACAGTAGATCTAGCTGGTCTGTCATAATATAATAGAGACAGTAGATCTAGCTGGTCTGTCATAATATAATAGAGACAGTAGATCTAGCTGGTCTGTCATAATATAATAGAGACAGTAGATCTAGCTGGTCTGTCATAATATAATAGAGACAGTAGATCTAGCTGGTCTGTCATAATATAATAGAGACAGTAGATCTAGCTGGTCTGTCATAATATAATAGAGACAGTAGATCTAGCTGGTCTGTCATAATATAATAGAGACAGTAGATCTAGCTGGTCTGTCATAATATAATAGAGACAGTAGATCTAGCTGGTCTGTCATAATATAATAGAGACAGTAGATCTAGCTGGTCTGTCATAATATAATAGAGACAGTAGATCTAGCTGGTCTGTCATAATATAATAGAGACAGTAGATCTAGCTGGTCTGTCATAATATAATAGAGACAGTAGATCTAGCTGGTCTGTCATAATATAATAGAGACAGTAGATCTAGCTGGTCTGTCATAATATAATAGAGACAGTAGATCTAGCTGGTCTGTCATAATATAATAGAGACAGTAGATCTAGCTGGTCTGTCATATATATAATAGAGACAGTAGATCTAGCTGGTCTGTCATAATATAATAGAGACAGTAGATCTAGCTGGTCTGTCATAATATAATAGAGACAGTAGATCTAGCTGGTCTGTCATAATATAATAGAGACAGTAGATCTAGCTGGTCTGTCATAATATAATAGAGACAGTAGATCTAGCTGGTCTGTCATAATATAATAGAGACAGTAGATCTAGCTGGTCTGTCATAATATAATAGAGACAGTAGATCTAGCTGGTCTGTCATAATATAATAGAGACAGTAGATCTAGCTGGTCTGTCATAATATAATAGAGACAGTAGATCTAGCTGGTCTGTCATAATATAATAGAGACAGTAGATCTAGCTGGTCTGTCATAATATAATAGAGACAGTAGATCTAGCTGGTCTGTCATAATATAATAGAGACAGTAGATCTAGCTGGTCTGTCATAATATAATAGAGACAGTAGATCTAGCTGGTCTGTCATAATATAATAGAGACAGTAGATCTAGCTGGTCTGTCATAATATAATAGAGACAGTAGATCTAGCTGGTCTGTCATAATATAATAGAGACAGTAGATCTAGCTGGTCTGTCATAATATAATAGAGACAGTAGATCTAGCTGGTCTGTCATAATATAATAGAGACAGTAGATCTAGCTGGTCTGTCATAATATAATAGAGACAGTAGATCTAGCTGGTCTGTCATAATATAATAGAGACAGTAGATCTAGCTGGTCTGTCATAATATAATAGAGACAGTAGATCTAGCTGGTCTGTCATAATATAATAGAGACAGTAGATCTAGCTGGTCTGTCATAATATAATAGAGACAGTAGATCTAGCTGGTCTGTCATAATATAATAGAGACAGTAGATCTAGCTGGTCTGTCATAATATAATAGAGACAGTAGATCTAGCTGGTCTGTCATAATATAATAGAGACAGTAGATCTAGCTGGTCTGTCATAATATAATAGAGACAGTAGATCTAGCTGGTCTGTCATAATATAATAGAGACAGTAGATCTAGCTGGTCTGTCATAATATAATAGAGACAGTAGATCTAGCTGGTCTGTCATAATATAATAGAGACAGTAGATCTAGCTGGTCTGTCATAATATAATAGAGACAGTAGATCTAGCTGGTCTGTCATAATATAATAGAGACAGTAGATCTAGCTGGTCTGTCATAATATAATAGAGACAGTAGATCTAGCTGGTCTGTCATAATATAATAGAGACAGTAGATCTAGCTGGTCTGTCATAATATAATAGAGACAGTAGATCTAGCTGGTCTGTCATAATATAATAGAGACAGTAGATCTAGCTGGTCTGTCATAATATAATAGAGACAGTAGATCTAGCTGGTCTGTCATAATATAATAGAGACAGTAGATCTAGCTGGTCTGTCATAATATAATAGAGACAGTAGATCTAGCTGGTCTGTCATAATATAATAGAGACAGTAGATCTAGCTGGTCTGTCATAATATAATAGAGACAGTAGATCTAGCTGGTCTGTCATAATATAATAGAGACAGTAGATCTAGCTGGTCTGTCATAATATAATAGAGACAGTAGATCTAGCTGGTCTGTCATAATATAATAGAGACAGTAGATCTAGCTGGTCTGTCATAATATAATAGAGACAGTAGATCTAGCTGGTC
Organism: Oncorhynchus tshawytscha; assembly: GCF_018296145.1. Taxonomy (NCBI): domain Eukaryota; kingdom Metazoa; phylum Chordata; class Actinopteri; order Salmoniformes; family Salmonidae; genus Oncorhynchus; species Oncorhynchus tshawytscha. Next base: position 38,316,120 of record NC_056449.1, on the reverse strand, counting down.
TGTCATAATATAATAGAGACAGTAGATCTAGCTGGTCTGTCATAATATAATAGAGACAGTAGATCTAGCTGGTCTGTCATAATATAATAGAGACAGTAGATCTAGCTGGTCTGTCATAATATAATAGAGACAGTAGATCTAGCTGGTCTGTCATAATATAATAGAGACAGTAGATCTAGCTGGTCTGTCATAATATAATAGAGACAGTAGATCTAGCTGGTCTGTCATAATATAATAGAGACAGTAGATCTAGCTGGTCTGTCATAATATAATAGAGACAGTAGATCTAGCTGGTCTGTCATAATATAATAGAGACAGTAGATCTAGCTGGTCTGTCATAATATAATAGAGACAGTAGATCTAGCTGGTCTGTCATAATATAATAGAGACAGTAGATCTAGCTGGTCTGTCATAATATAATAGAGACAGTAGATCTAGCTGGTCTGTCATAATATAATAGAGACAGTAGATCTAGCTGGTCTGTCATAATATAATAGAGACAGTAGATCTAGCTGGTCTGTCATAATATAATAGAGACAGTAGATCTAGCTGGTCTGTCATAATATAATAGAGACAGTAGATCTAGCTGGTCTGTCATAATATAATAGAGACAGTAGATCTAGCTGGTCTGTCATAATATAATAGAGACAGTAGATCTAGCTGGTCTGTCATAATATAATAGAGACAGTAGATCTAGCTGGTCTGTCATAATATAATAGAGACAGTAGATCTAGCTGGTCTGTCATAATATAATAGAGACAGTAGATCTAGCTGGTCTGTCATAATATAATAGAGACAGTAGATCTAGCTGGTCTGTCATAATATAATAGAGACAGTAGATCTAGCTGGTCTGTCATAATATAATAGAGACAGTAGATCTAGCTGGTCTGTCATAATATAATAGAGACAGTAGATCTAGCTGGTCTGTCATAATATAATAGAGACAGTAGATCTAGCTGGTCTGTCATAATATAATAGAGACAGTAGATCTAGCTGGTCTGTCATAATATAATAGAGACAGTAGATCTAGCTGGTCTGTCATAATATAATAGAGACAGTAGATCTAGCTGGTCTGTCATAATATAATAGAGACAGTAGATCTAGCTGGTCTGTCATAATATAATAGAGACAGTAGATCTAGCTGGTCTGTCATAATATAATAGAGACAGTAGATCTAGCTGGTCTGTCATAATATAATAGAGACAGTAGATCTAGCTGGTCTGTCATAATATAATAGAGACAGTAGATCTAGCTGGTCTGTCATAATATAATAGAGACAGTAGATCTAGCTGGTCTGTCATAATATAATAGAGACAGTAGATCTAGCTGGTCTGTCATAATATAATAGAGACAGTAGATCTAGCTGGTCTGTCATAATATAATAGAGACAGTAGATCTAGCTGGTCTGTCATAATATAATAGAGACAGTAGATCTAGCTGGTCTGTCATAATATAATAGAGACAGTAGATCTAGCTGGTCTGTCATAATATAATAGAGACAGTAGATCTAGCTGGTCTGTCATAATATAATAGAGACAGTAGATCTAGCTGGTCTGTCATAATATAATAGAGACAGTAGATCTAGCTGGTCTGTCATAATATAATAGAGACAGTAGATCTAGCTGGTCTGTCATAATATAATAGAGACAGTAGATCTAGCTGGTCTGTCATAATATAATAGAGACAGTAGATCTAGCTGGTCTGTCATAATATAATAGAGACAGTAGATCTAGCTGGTCTGTCATAATATAATAGAGACAGTAGATCTAGCTGGTCTGTCATAATATAATAGAGACAGTAGATCTAGCTGGTCTGTCATAATATAATAGAGACAGTAGATCTAGCTGGTCTGTCATAATATAATAGAGACAGTAGATCTAGCTGGTCTGTCATAATATAATAGAGACAGTAGATCTAGCTGGTCTGTCATAATATAATAGAGACAGTAGATCTAGCTGGTCTGTCATAATATAATAGAGACAGTAGATCTAGCTGGTCTGTCATAATATAATAGAGACAGTAGATCTAGCTGGTCTGTCATAATATACAGAGACAGTAGATCTAGCTGGTCTGTCATAATATAATAGAGACAGTAGATCTAGCTGGTCTGTCATAATATAATAGAGACAGTAGATCTAGCTGGTCTGTCATAATATAATAGAGACAGTAGATCTAGCTGGTCTGTCATAATATAATAGAGACAGTAGATCTAGCTGGTCTGTCATAATATAATAGAGACAGTAGATCTAGCTGGTCTGTCATAATATAATAGAGACAGTAGATCTAGCTGGTCTGTCATAATATAATAGAGACAGTAGATCTAGCTGGTCTGTCATAATATAATAGAGACAGTAGATCTAGCTGGTCTGTCATAATATAATAGAGACAGTAGATCTAGCTGGTCTGTCATAATATAATAGAGACAGTAGATCTAGCTGGTCTGTCATAATATAATAGAGACAGTAGATCTAGCTGGTCTGTCATAATATAATAGAGACAGTAGATCTAGCTGGTCTGTCATAATATAATAGAGACAGTAGATCTAGCTGGTCTGTCATAATATAATAGAGACAGTAGATCTAGCTGGTCTGTCATAATATAATAGAGACAGTAGATCTAGCTGGTCTGTCATAATATAATAGAGACAGTAGATCTAGCTGGTCTGTCATAATATAATAGAGACAGTAGATCTAGCTGGTCTGTCATAATATAATAGAGACAGTAGATCTAGCTGGTCTGTCATAATATAATAGAGACAGTAGATCTAGCTGGTCTGTCATAATATAATAGAGACAGTAGATCTAGCTGGTCTGTCATAATATAATAGAGACAGTAGATCTAGCTGGTCTGTCATAATATAATAGAGACAGTAGATCTAGCTGGTCTGTCATAATATAATAGAGACAGTAGATCTAGCTGGTCTGTCATAATATAATAGAGACAGTAGATCTAGCTGGTCTGTCATAATATAATAGAGACAGTAGATCTAGCTGGTCTGTCATAATATAATAGAGACAGTAGATCTAGCTGGTCTGTCATAATATAATAGAGACAGTAGATCTAGCTGGTCTGTCATAATATAATAGAGACAGTAGATCTAGCTGGTCTGTCATAATATAATAGAGACAGTAGATCTAGCTGGTCTGTCATAATATAATAGAGACAGTAGATCTAGCTGGTCTGTCATAATATAATAGAGACAGTAGATCTAGCTGGTCTGTCATAATATAATAGAGACAGTAGATCTAGCTGGTCTGTCATAATATAATAGAGACAGTAGATCTAGCTGGTCTGTCATAATATAATAGAGACAGTAGATCTAGCTGGTCTGTCATAATATAATAGAGACAGTAGATCTAGCTGGTCTGTCATAATATAATAGAGACAGTAGATCTAGCTGGTCTGTCATAATATAATAGAGACAGTAGATCTAGCTGGTCTGTCATAATATAATAGAGACAGTAGATCTAGCTGGTCTGTCATAATATAATAGAGACAGTAGATCTAGCTGGTCTGTCATAATATAATAGAGACAGTAGATCTAGCTGGTCTGTCATAATATAATAGAGACAGTAGATCTAGCTGGTCTGTCATAATATAATAGAGACAGTAGATCTAGCTGGTCTGTCATAATATAATAGAGACAGTAGATCTAGCTGGTCTGTCATAATATAATAGAGACAGTAGATCTAGCTGGTCTGTCATAATATAATAGAGACAGTAGATCTAGCTGGGTCTGTCATAATATAATAGAGACAGTAGATCTAGCTGGTCTGTCATAATATAATAGAGACAGTAGATCTAGCTGGTCTGTCATAATATAATAGAGACAGTAGATCTAGCTGGTCTGTCATAATATAATAGAGACAGTAGATCTAGCTGGTCTGTCATAATATAATAGAGACAGTAGATCTAGCTGGTCTGTCATAATATAATAGAGACAGTAGATCTAGCTGGTCTGTCATAATATAATAGAGACAGTAGATCTAGCTGGTCTGTCATAATATAATAGAGACAGTAGATCTAGCTGGTCTGTCATAATATAATAGAGACAGTAGATCTAGCTGGTCTGTCATAATATAATAGAGACAGTAGATCTAGCTGGTCTGTCATAATATAATAGAGACAGTAGATCTAGCTGGTCTGTCATAATATAATAGAGACAGTAGATCTAGCTGGTCTGTCATAATATAATAGAGACAGTAGATCTAGCTGGTCTGTCATAATATAATAGAGACAGTAGATCTAGCTGGTCTGTCATAATATAATAGAGACAGTAGATCTAGCTGGTCTGTCATAATATAATAGAGACAGTAGATCTAGCTGGTCTGTCATAATATAATAGAGACAGTAGATCTAGCTGGTCTGTCATAATATAATAGAGACAGTAGATCTAGCTGGTCTGTCATAATATAATAGAGACAGTAGATCTAGCTGGTCTGTCATAATATAATAGAGACAGTAGATCTAGCTGGTCTGTCATAATATAATAGAGACAGTAGATCTAGCTGGTCTGTCATAATATAATAGAGACAGTAGATCTAGCTGGTCTGTCATAATATAATAGAGACAGTAGATCTAGCTGGTCTGTCATAATATAATAGAGACAGTAGATCTAGCTGGTCTGTCATAATATAATAGAGACAGTAGATCTAGCTGGTCTGTCATAATATAATAGAGACAGTAGATCTAGCTGGTCTGTCATAATATAATAGAGACAGTAGATCTAGCTGGTCTGTCATAATATAATAGAGACAGTAGATCTAGCTGGTCTGTCATAATATAATAGAGACAGTAGATCTAGCTGGTCTGTCATAATATAATAGAGACAGTAGATCTAGCTGGTCTGTCATATTATAATAGAGACAGTAGATCTAGCTGGTCTGTCATAATATAATAGAGACAGTAGAACAAGCTGGTCTGTCATAATATAATAGAGACAGTAGATCGAACAGGCCCCTCATATTATAATAGAGACAGTAGATCTAGCTGGTCTGTCATAATACAATGGAGACATAGGATCTAGCTGGTCTGTCATAATATAATAGAGACAGTAGATCTAGCTGGTCTGTCATAATATAATAGAGACAGTAGATCTAGCTGGTCTGTCATAATATAATAGAGACAGTAGATCGAGCTGGTCTGTCATATTATAATAGAGACAGTAGATCTAGCTGGTCTGTCATAATATAATAGAGACAGTAGATCTAGCTGGTCTGTCATAATATAATAGAGACAGTAGATCTAGCTGGTCTGTCATAATTTAATAGAGACTGTAGATCTAGCTGGTCTGTCATAATATAATAGAGACAGTAGATCTAGCTGGTCTGTCATAATATAATAGAGACAGTAGATCTAGCTGGTCTGTCATAATATAATAGAGACAGTAGATCTAGCTGGTCTGTCATAATATAATAGAGACAGTAGATCTAGCTGGTCTGTCATAATATAATAGAGACAGTAGATCTAGCTGGTCTGTCATAATATAATAGAGACAGTAGATCTAGCTGGTCTGTCATAATATAATAGAGACAGTAGATCTAGCTGGTCTGTCATAATATAATAGAGACAGTAGATCTAGCTGGTCTGTCATAATATAATAGAGACAGTAGATCTAGCTGGTCTGTCATAATATAATAGAGACAGTAGATCTAGCTGGTCTGTCATAATATAATAGAGACAGTAGATCTAGCTGGTCTGTCATAATATAATAGAGACAGTAGATCTAGCTGGTCTGTCATAATATAATAGAGACAGTAGATCTAGCTGGTCTGTCATAATATAATAGAGACAGTAGATCTAGCTGGTCTGTCATAATATAATAGAGACAGTAGATCTAGCTGGTCTGTCATAATATAATAGAGACAGTAGATCTAGCTGGTCTGTCATAATATAATAGAGACAGTAGATCTAGCTGGTCTGTCATAATATAATAGAGACAGTAGATCTAGCTGGTCTGTCATAATATAATAGAGACAGTAGATCTAGCTGGTCTGTCATAATATAATAGAGACAGTAGATCTAGCTGGTCTGTCATAATATAATAGAGACAGTAGATCTAGCTGGTCTGTCATAATATAATAGAGACAGTAGATCTAGCTGGTCTGTCATAATATAATAGAGACAGTAGATCTAGCTGGTCTGTCATAATATAATAGAGACAGTAGATCTAGCTGGTCTGTCATAATATAATAGAGACAGTAGATCTAGCTGGTCTGTCATAATATAATAGAGACAGTAGATCTAGCTGGTCTGTCATAATATAATAGAGACAGTAGATCTAGCTGGTCTGTCATAATATAATAGAGACAGTAGATCTAGCTGGTCTGTCATAATATAATAGAGACAGTAGATCTAGCTGGTCTGTCATAATATAATAGAGACAGTAGATCTAGCTGGTCTGTCATAATATAATAGAGACAGTAGATCTAGCTGGTCTGTCATAATATAATAGAGACAGTAGATCTAGCTGGTCTGTCATAATATAATAGAGACAGTAGATCTAGCTGGTCTGTCATAATATAATAGAGACAGTAGATCTAGCTGGTCTGTCATAATATAATAGAGACAGTAGATCTAGCTGGTCTGTCATAATATAATAGAGACAGTAGATCTAGCTGGTCTGTCATAATATAATAGAGACAGTAGATCTAGCTGGTCTGTCATAATATAATAGAGACAGTAGATCTAGCTGGTCTGTCATAATATAATAGAGACAGTAGATCTAGCTGGTCTGTCATAATATAATAGAGACAGTAGATCTAGCTGGTCTGTCATAATATAATAGAGACAGTAGATCTAGCTGGTCTGTCATAATATAATAGAGACAGTAGATCTAGCTGGTCTGTCATAATATAATAGAGACAGTAGATCTAGCTGGTCTGTCATAATATAATAGAGACAGTAGATCTAGCTGGTCTGTCATAATATAATAGAGACAGTAGATCTAGCTGGTCTGTCATAATATAATAGAGACAGTAGATCTAGCTGGTCTGTCATAATATAATAGAGACAGTAGATCTAGCTGGTCTGTCATAATATAATAGAGACAGTAGATCTAGCTGGTCTGTCATAATATAATAGAGACAGTAGATCTAGCTGGTCTGTCATAATATAATAGAGACAGTAGATCTAGCTGGTCTGTCATAATATAATAGAGACAGTAGATCTAGCTGGTCTGTCATAATATAATAGAGACAGTAGATCTAGCTGGTCTGTCATAATATAATAGAGACAGTAGATCTAGCTGGTCTGTCATAATATAATAGAGACAGTAGATCTAGCTGGTCTGTCATAATATAATAGAGACAGTAGATCTAGCTGGTCTGTCATAATATAATAGAGACAGTAGATCTAGCTGGTCTGTCATAATATAATAGAGACAGTAGATCTAGCTGGTCTGTCATAATATAATAGAGACAGTAGATCTAGCTGGTCTGTCATAATATAATAGAGACAGTAGATCTAGCTGGTCTGTCATAATATAATAGAGACAGTAGATCTAGCTGGTCTGTCATAATATAATAGAGACAGTAGATCTAGCTGGTCTGTCATAATATAATAGAGACAGTAGATCTAGCTGGTCTGTCATAATATAATAGAGACAGTAGATCTAGCTGGTCTGTCATAATATAATAGAGACAGTAGATCTAGCTGGTCTGTCATAATATAATAGAGACAGTAGATCTAGCTGGTCTGTCATAATATAATAGAGACAGTAGATCTAGCTGGTCTGTCATAATATAATAGAGACAGTAGATCTAGCTGGTCTGTCATAATATAATAGAGACAGTAGATCTAGCTGGTCTGTCATAATATAATAGAGACAGTAGATCTAGCTGGTCTGTCATAATATAATAGAGACAGTAGATCTAGCTGGTCTGTCATAATATAATAGAGACAGTAGATCTAGCTGGTCTGTCATAATATAATAGAGACAGTAGATCTAGCTGGTCTGTCATAATATAATAGAGACAGTAGATCTAGCTGGTCTGTCATAATATAATAGAGACAGTAGATCTAGCTGGTCTGTCATAATATAATAGAGACAGTAGATCTAGCTGGTCTGTCATAATATAATAGAGACAGTAGATCTAGCTGGTCTGTCATAATATAATAGAGACAGTAGATCTAGCTGGTCTGTCATAATATAATAGAGACAGTAGATCTAGCTGGTCTGTCATAATATAATAGAGACAGTAGATCTAGCTGGTCTGTCATAATATAATAGAGACAGTAGATCTAGCTGGTCTGTCATAATATAATAGAGACAGTAGATCTAGCTGGTCTGTCATAATATAATAGAGACAGTAGATCTAGCTGGTCTGTCATAATATAATAGAGACAGTAGATCTAGCTGGTCTGTCATAATATAATAGAGACAGTAGATCTAGCTGGTCTGTCATAATATAATAGAGACAGTAGATCTAGCTGGTCTGTCATAATATAATAGAGACAGTAGATCTAGCTGGTCTGTCATAATATAATAGAGACAGTAGATCTAGCTGGTCTGTCATAATATAATAGAGACAGTAGATCTAGCTGGTCTGTCATAATATAATAGAGACAGTAGATCTAGCTGGTCTGTCATAATATAATAGAGACAGTAGATCTAGCTGGTCTGTCATAATATAATAGAGACAGTAGATCTAGCTGGTCTGTCATAATATAATAGAGACAGTAGATCTAGCTGGTCTGTCATAATATAATAGAGACAGTAGATCTAGCTGGTCTGTCATAATATAATAGAGACAGTAGATCTAGCTGGTCTGTCATAATATAATAGAGACAGTAGATCTAGCTGGTCTGTCATAATATAATAGAGACAGTAGATCTAGCTGGTCTGTCATAATATAATAGAGACAGTAGATCTAGCTGGTCTGTCATAATATAATAGAGACAGTAGATCTAGCTGGTCTGTCATAATATAATAGAGACAGTAGATCTAGCTGGTCTGTCATAATATAATAGAGACAGTAGATCTAGCTGGTCTGTCATAATATAATAGAGACAGTAGATCTAGCTGGTCTGTCATAATATAATAGAGACAGTAGATCTAGCTGGTCTGTCATAATATAATAGAGACAGTAGATCTAGCTGGTCTGTCATAATATAATAGAGACAGTAGATCTAGCTGGTCTGTCATAATATAATAGAGACAGTAGATCTAGCTGGTCTGTCATAATATAATAGAGACAGTAGATCTAGCTGGTCTGTCATAATATAATAGAGACAGTAGATCTAGCTGGTCTGTCATAATATAATAGAGACAGTAGATCTAGCTGGTCTGTCATAATATAATAGAGACAGTAGATCTAGCTGGTCTGTCATAATATAATAGAGACAGTAGATCTAGCTGGTCTGTCATAATATAATAGAGACAGTAGATCTAGCTGGTCTGTCATAATATAATAGAGACAGTAGATCTAGCTGGTCTGTCATAATATAATAGAGACAGTAGATCTAGCTGGTCTGTCATAATATAATAGAGACAGTAGATCTAGCTGGTCTGTCATAATATAATAGAGACAGTAGATCTAGCTGGTCTGTCATAATATAATAGAGACAGTAGATCTAGCTGGTCTGTCATAATATAATAGAGACAGTAGATCTAGCTGGTCTGTCATAATATAATAGAGACAGTAGATCTAGCTGGTCTGTCATAATATAATAGAGACAGTAGATCTAGCTGGTCTGTCATAATATAATAGAGACAGTAGATCTAGCTGGTCTGTCATAATATAATAGAGACAGTAGATCTAGCTGGTCTGTCATAATATAATAGAGACAGTAGATCTAGCTGGTCTGTCATAATATAATAGAGACAGTAGATCTAGCTGGTCTGTCATAATATAATAGAGACAGTAGATCTAGCTGGTCTGTCATAATATAATAGAGACAGTAGATCTAGCTGGTCTGTCATAATATAATAGAGACAGTAGATCTAGCTGGTCTGTCATAATATAATAGAGACAGTAGATCTAGCTGGTCTGTCATAATATAATAGAGACAGTAGATCTAGCTGGTCTGTCATAATATAATAGAGACAGTAGATCTAGCTGGTCTGTCATAATATAATAGAGACAGTAGATCTAGCTGGTCTGTCATAATATAATAGAGACAGTAGATCTAGCTGGTCTGTCATAATATAATAGAGACAGTAGATCTAGCTGGTCTGTCATAATATAATAGAGACAGTAGATCTAGCTGGTCTGTCATAATATAATAGAGACAGTAGATCTAGCTGGTCTGTCATAATATAATAGAGACAGTAGATCTAGCTGGTCTGTCATAATATAATAGAGACAGTAGATCTAGCTGGTCTGTCATAATATAATAGAGACAGTAGATCTAGCTGGTCTGTCATAATATAATAGAGACAGTAGATCTAGCTGGTCTGTCATAATATAATAGAGACAGTAGATCTAGCTGGTCTGTCATAATATAATAGAGACAGTAGATCTAGCTGGTCTGTCATAATATAATAGAGACAGTAGATCTAGCTGGTCTGTCATAATATAATAGAGACAGTAGATCTAGCTGGTCTGTCATAATATAATAGAGACAGTAGATCTAGCTGGTCTGTCATAATATAATAGAGACAGTAGATCTAGCTGGTCTGTCATAATATAATAGAGACAGTAGATCTAGCTGGTCTGTCATAATATAATAGAGACAGTAGATCTAGCTGGTCTGTCATAATATAATAGAGACAGTAGATCTAGCTGGTCTGTCATAATATAATAGAGACAGTAGATCTAGCTGGTCTGTCATAATATAATAGAGACAGTAGATCTAGCTGGTCTGTCATAATATAATAGAGACAGTAGATCTAGCTGGTCTGTCATAATATAATAGAGACAGTAGATCTAGCTGGTCTGTCATAATATAATAGAGACAGTAGATCTAGCTGGTCTGTCATAATATAATAGAGACAGTAGATCTAGCTGGTCTGTCATAATATAATAGAGACAGTAGATCTAGCTGGTCTGTCATAATATAATAGAGACAGTAGATCTAGCTGGTCTGTCATAATATAATAGAGACAGTAGATCTAGCTGGTCTGTCATAATATAATAGAGACAGTAGATCTAGCTGGTCTGTCATAATATAATAGAGACAGTAGATCTAGCTGGTCTGTCATAATATAATAGAGACAGTAGATCTAGCTGGTCTGTCATAATATAATAGAGACAGTAGATCTAGCTGGTCTGTCATAATATAATAGAGACAGTAGATCTAGCTGGTCTGTCATAATATAATAGAGACAGTAGATCTAGCTGGTCTGTCATAATATAATAGAGACAGTAGATCTAGCTGGTCTGTCATAATATAATAGAGACAGTAGATCTAGCTGGTCTGTCATAATATAATAGAGACAGTAGATCTAGCTGGTCTGTCATAATATAATAGAGACAGTAGATCTAGCTGGTCTGTCATAATATAATAGAGACAGTAGATCTAGCTGGTCTGTCATAATATAATAGAGACAGTAGATCTAGCTGGTCTGTCATAATATAATAGAGACAGTAGATCTAGCTGGTCTGTCATAATATAATAGAGACAGTAGATCTAGCTGGTCTGTCATAATATAATAGAGACAGTAGATCTAGCTGGTCTGTCATAATATAATAGAGACAGTAGATCTAGCTGGTCTGTCATAATATAATAGAGACAGTAGATCTAGCTGGTCTGTCATAATATAATAGAGACAGTAGATCTAGCTGGTCTGTCATAATATAATAGAGACAGTAGATCTAGCTGGTCTGTCATAATATAATAGAGACAGTAGATCTAGCTGGTCTGTCATAATATAATAGAGACAGTAGATCTAGCTGGTCTGTCATAATATAATAGAGACAGTAGATCTAGCTGGTCTGTCATAATATACAGAGACAGTAGATCTAGCTGGTCTGTCATAATATAATAGAGACAGTAGATCTAGCTGGTCTGTCATAATATAATAGAGACAGTAGATCTAGCTGGTCTGTCATAATATAATAGAGACAGTAGATCTAGCTGGTCTGTCATAATATAATAGAGACAGTAGATCTAGCTGGTCTGTCATAATATAATAGAGACAGTAGATCTAGCTGGTCTGTCATAATATAATAGAGACAGTAGATCTAGCTGGTCTGTCATAATATAATAGAGACAGTAGATCTAGCTGGTCTGTCATAATATAATAGAGACAGTAGATCTAGCTGGTCTGTCATAATATAATAGAGACAGTAGATCTAGCTGGTCTGTCATAATATAATAGAGACAGTAGATCTAGCTGGTCTGTCATAATATAATAGAGACAGTAGATCTAGCTGGTCTGTCATAATATAATAGAGACAGTAGATCTAGCTGGTCTGTCATAATATAATAGAGACAGTAGATCTAGCTGGTCTGTCATAATATAATAGAGACAGTAGATCTAGCTGGTCTGTCATAATATAATAGAGACAGTAGATCTAGCTGGTCTGTCATAATATAATAGAGACAGTAGATCTAGCTGGTCTGTCATAATATAATAGAGACAGTAGATCTAGCTGGTCTGTCATAATATAATAGAGACAGTAGATCTAGCTGGTCTGTCATAATATAATAGAGACAGTAGATCTAGCTGGTCTGTCATAATATAATAGAGACAGTAGATCTAGCTGGTCTGTCATAATATAATAGAGACAGTAGATCTAGCTGGTCTGTCATAATATAATAGAGACAGTAGATCTAGCTGGTCTGTCATAATATAATAGAGACAGTAGATCTAGCTGGTCTGTCATAATATAATAGAGACAGTAGATCTAGCTGGTCTGTCATAATATAATAGAGACAGTAGATCTAGCTGGTCTGTCATAATATAATAGAGACAGTAGATCTAGCTGGTCTGTCATAATATAATAGAGACAGTAGATCTAGCTGGTCTGTCATAATATAATAGAGACAGTAGATCTAGCTGGTCTGTCATAATATAATAGAGACAGTAGATCTAGCTGGTCTGTCATAATATAATAGAGACAGTAGATCTAGCTGGTCTGTCATAATATAATAGAGACAGTAGATCTAGCTGGTCTGTCATAATATAATAGAGACAGTAGATCTAGCTGGTCTGTCATAATATAATAGAGACAGTAGATCTAGCTGGTCTGTCATAATATAATAGAGACAGTAGATCTAGCTGGTCTGTCATAATATAATAGAGACAGTAGATCTAGCTGGTCTGTCATAATATAATAGAGACAGTAGATCTAGCTGGTCTGTCATAATATAATAGAGACAGTAGATCTAGCTGGTCTGTCATAATATAATAGAGACAGTAGATCTAGCTGGTCTGTCATAATATAATAGAGACAGTAGATCTAGCTGGTCTGTCATAATATAATAGAGACAGTAGATCTAGCTGGTCTGTCATAATATAATAGAGACAGTAGATCTAGCTGGTCTGTCATAATATAATAGAGACAGTAGATCTAGCTGGTCTGTCATAATATAATAGAGACAGTAGATCTAGCTGGTCTGTCATAATATAATAGAGACAGTAGATCTAGCTGGTCTGTCATAATATAATAGAGACAGTAGATCTAGCTGGTCTGTCATAATATAATAGAGACAGTAGATCTAGCTGGTCTGTCATAATATAATAGAGACAGTAGATCTAGCTGGTCTGTCATAATATAATAGAGACAGTAGATCTAGCTGGTCTGTCATAATATAATAGAGACAGTAGATCTAGCTGGTCTGTCATATATAATAGAGACAGTAGATCTAGCTGGTCTGTCATAATATATAATAGAGACAGTAGATCTAGCTGGTCTGTCATAATATAATAGAGACAGTAGATCTAGCTGGTCTGTCATAATATAATAGAGACAGTAGATCTAGCTGGTCTGTCATAATATAATAGAGACAGTAGATCTAGCTGGTCTGTCATAATATAATAGAGACAGTAGATCTAGCTGGTCTGTCATAATATAATAGAGACAGTAGATCTAGCTGGTCTGTCATAATATAATAGAGACAGTAGATCTAGCTGGTCTGTCATAATATAATAGAGACAGTAGATCTAGCTGGTCTGTCATAATATAATAGAGACAGTAGATCTAGCTGGTCTGTCATAATATAATAGAGACAGTAGATCTAGCTGGTCTGTCATAATATAATAGAGACAGTAGATCTAGCTGGTCTGTCATAATATAATAGAGACAGTAGATCTAGCTGGTCTGTCATAATATAATAGAGACAGTAGATCTAGCTGGTCTGTCATAATATAATAGAGACAGTAGATCTAGCTGGTCTGTCATAATATAATAGAGACAGTAGATCTAGCTGGTCTGTCATAATATAATAGAGACAGTAGATCTAGCTGGTCTGTCATAATATAATAGAGACAGTAGATCTAGCTGGTCTGTCATAATATAATAGAGACAGTAGATCTAGCTGGTCTGTCATAATATAATAGAGACAGTAGATCTAGCTGGTCTGTCATAATATAATAGAGACAGTAGATCTAGCTGGTCTGTCATAATATAATAGAGACAGTAGATCTAGCTGGTCTGTCATAATATAATAGAGACAGTAGATCTAGCTGGTCTGTCATAATATAATAGAGACAGTAGATCTAGCTGGTCTGTCATAATATAATAGAGACAGTAGATCTAGCTGGTCTGTCATAATATAATAGAGACAGTAGATCTAGCTGGTCTGTCATAATATAATAGAGACAGTAGATCTAGCTGGTCTGTCATAATATAATAGAGACAGTAGATCTAGCTGGTCTGTCATAATATAATAGAGACAGTAGATCTAGCTGGTCTGTCATAATATAATAGAGACAGTAGATCTAGCTGTTCTGTCATAATATAATAGAGACAGTAGATCTAGCTGGTCTGTCATAATATAATAGAGACAGTAGATCTAGCTGGTCTGTCATAATATAATAGAGACAGTAGATCTAGCTGGTCTGTCATAATATAATAGAGACAGTAGATCTAGCTGGTCTGTCATAATATAATAGAGACAGTAGATCTAGCTGGTCTGTCATAATATAATAGAGACAGTAGATCTAGCTGGTCTGTCATAATATAATAGAGACAGTAGATCTAGCTGGTCTGTCATAATATAATAGAGACAGTAGATCTAGCTGGTCTGTCATAATATAATAGAGACAGTAGATCTAGCTGGTCTGTCATAATATAATAGAGACAGTAGATCTAGCTGGTCTGTCATAATATAATAGAGACAGTAGATCTAGCTGGTCTGTCATAATATAATAGAGACAGTAGATCTAGCTGGTCTGTCATAATATAATAGAGACAGTAGATCTAGCTGGTCTGTCATAATATAATAGAGACAGTAGATCTAGCTGGTCTGTCATAATATAATAGAGACAGTAGATCTAGCTGGTCTGTCATAATATAATAGAGACAGTAGATCTAGCTGGTCTGTCATAATATAATAGAGACAGTAGATCTAGCTGGTCTGTCATAATATAATAGAGACAGTAGATCTAGCTGGTCTGTCATAATATAATAGAGACAGTAGATCTAGCTGGTCTGTCATAATATAATAGAGACAGTAGATCTAGCTGGTCTGTCATAATATAATAGAGACAGTAGATCAGCTGGTCTGTCATATATATAGAGACAGTAGATCTAGCTGGTCTGTCATAATATAATAGAGACAGTAGATCTAGCTGGTCTGTCATAATATAATAGAGACAGTAGATCTAGCTGGTCTGTCATAATATAATAGAGACAGTAGATCTAGCTGGTCTGTCATAATATAATAGAGACAGTAGATCTAGCTGGTCTGTCATAATATAATAGTGACATAGAGACAGTAGATCTAGCTGGTCTGTCATAATATAATAGAGACAGTAGATCTAGCTGGTCTGTCATAATATAATAGAGACAGAAGATCTAGCTGGTCTGTCATAATATAATAGAGACAGTAGATCTAGCTGGTCTGTGATAATATAACAGAGACAGTAGATATAGCTGGTCTGTCATAATATAATAGAGACAGTAGATCTAGCTGGTCTATCATAATATAATAGAGACAGTAGATCTAGCTGGTCTGTCATAATATAACTAGAGACAGTAGATCTAGCTGGTCTGTCATAATATAATAGAGACAGTAGATCTAGCTGGTCTGTCATAATATAATAGAGACAGTAGATCTAGCTGGTCTGTCATAATATAATAGAGACAGTAGATCTAGCTGGTCTGTCATAATATAATAGAGACAGTAGATCTAGCTGGTCTGTCATAATATAATAGAGACAGTAGATCTAGCTGGTCTGTCATAATATAATAGAGACAGTAGATCTAGCTGGTCTGTCATAATATAATAGAGACAGTAGATCTAGCTGGTCTGTCATAATATAATAGAGACAGTAGATCTAGCTGGTCTGTCATAATATAATAGAGACAGTAGATCTAGCTGGTCTGTCATAGTATAATAGAGACAGTAGATCTAGCTGGTCTGTCATAATATAATAGAGACAGTAGATCTAGCTGGTCTGTCATAATATAATAGAGACAGTAGATCTAGCTGGTCTGTCATAATATAATAGAGACAGTAGATCTAGCTGGTCTGTCATAATATAATAGAGACAGTAGATCTAGCTGGTCTGTCATAATATAATAGAGACAGTAGATCTAGCTGGTCTGTCATAATATAATAGAGACAGTAGATCTAGCTGGTCTGTCATAATATAATAGAGACAGTAGATCTAGCTGGTCTGTCATAATATAATAGAGACAGTAGATCTAGCTGGTCTGTCATATTATAATAGAGACAGTAGATCTAGCTGGTCTGTCATAATATAATAGAGACAGTAGATCTAGCTGGTCTGTCATAATATAATAGAGACAGTAGATCTAGCTGGTCTGTCATAATATAATAGAGACAGTAGATCTAGCTGGTCTGTCATAATATAATAGAGACAGTAGATCTAGCTGGTCTGTCATAATATAATAGAGACAGTAGATCTAGCTGGTCTGTCATAATATAATAGAGACAGTAGATCTAGCTGGTCTGTCATAATATAATAGAGACAGTAGATCTAGCTGGTCTGTCATAATATAATAGAGACAGTAGATCTAGCTGGTCTGTCATAATATAATAGAGACAGTAGATCTAGCTGGTCTGTCATAATATAATAGAGACAGTAGATCTAGCTGGTCTGTCATAATATAATAGAGACAGTAGATCTAGCTGGTCTGTCATAATATAATAGAGACAGTAGATCTAGCTGGTCTGTCATAATATAATAGAGACAGTAGATCTAGCTGGTCTGTCATAATATAATAGAGACAGTAGATCTAGCTGGTCTGTCATAATATAATAGAGACAGTAGATCTAGCTGGTCTGTCATAATATAATAGAGACAGTAGATCTAGCTGGTCTGTCATAATATAATAGAGACAGTAGATCTAGCTGGTCTGTCATAATATAATAGAGACAGTAGATCTAGCTGGTCTGTCATAATATAATAGAGACAGTAGATCTAGCTGGTCTGTCATAATATAATAGAGACAGTAGATCTAGCTGGTCTGTCATAATATAATAGAGACAGTAGATCTAGCTGGTCTGTCATAATATAATAGAGACAGTAGATCTAGCTGGTCTGTCATAATATAATAGAGACAGTAGATCTAGCTGGTCTGTCATAATATAATAGAGACAGTAGATCTAGCTGGTCTGTCATAATATAATAAGAGACAGTAGATCTAGCTGGTCTGTCATAATATAATAGAGACAGTAGATCTAGCTGGTCTGTCATAATATAATAGAGACAGTAGATCTAGCTGGTCTGTCATAATATAATAGAGACAGTAGATCTAGCTGGTCTGTCATAATATAATAGAGACAGTAGATCTAGCTGGTCTGTCATAATATAATAGAGACAGTAGATCTAGCTGGTCTGTCATAATATAATAGAGACAGTAGATCTAGCTGGTCTGTCATAATATAATAGAGACAGTAGATCTAGCTGGTCTGTCATAATATAATAGAGACAGTAGATCTAGCTGGTCTGTCATAATATAATAGAGACAGTAGATCTAGCTGGTCTGTCATAATATAATAGAGACAGTAGATCTAGCTGGTCTGTCATAATATAATAGAGACAGTAGATCTAGCTGGTCTGTCATAATATAATAGAGACAGTAGATCTAGCTGGTCTGTCATAATATAATAGAGACAGTAGATCTAGCTGGTCTGTCATAATATAATAGAGACAGTAGATCTAGCTGGTCTGTCATAATATAATAGAGACAGTAGATCTAGCTGGTCTGTCATAATATAATAGAGACAGTAGATCTAGCTGGTCTGTCATAATATAATAGAGACAGTAGATCTAGCTGGTCTGTCATAATATAATAGAGACAGTAGATCTAGCTGGTCTGTCATAATATAATAGAGACAGTAGATCTAGCTGGTCTGTCATAATATAATAGAGACAGTAGATCTAGCTGGTCTGTCATAATATAATAGAGACAGTAGATCTAGCTGGTCTGTCATAATATAATAGAGACAGTAGATCTAGCTGGTCTGTCATAATATAATAGAGACAGTAGATCTAGCTGGTCTGTCATAATATAATAGAGACAGTAGATCTAGCTGGTCTGTCATAATATAATAGAGACAGTAGATCTAGCTGGTCTGTCATAATATAATAGAGACAGTAGATCTAGCTGGTCTGTCATAATATAATAGAGACAGTAGATCTAGCTGGTCTGTCATAATATAATAGAGACAGTAGATCTAGCTGGTCTGTCATAATATAATAGAGACAGTAGATCTAGCTGGTCTGTCATAATATAATAGAGACAGTAGATCTAGCTGGTCTGTCATAATATAATAGAGACAGTAGATCTAGCTGGTCTGTCATAATATAATAGAGACAGTAGATCTAGCTGGTCTGTCATAATATAATAGAGACAGTAGATCTAGCTGGTCTGTCATAATATAATAGAGACAGTAGATCTAGCTGGTCTGTCATAATATAATAGAGACAGTAGATCTAGCTGGTCTGTCATAATATAATAGAGACAGTAGATCTAGCTGGTCTGTCATAATATAATAGAGACAGTAGATCTAGCTGGTCTGTCATAATATAATAGAGACAGTAGATCTAGCTGGTCTGTCATAATATAATAGAGACAGTAGATCTAGCTGGTCTGTCATAATATAATAGAGACAGTAGATCTAGCTGGTCTGTCATAATATAATAGAGACAGTAGATCTAGCTGGTCTGTCATAATATAATAGAGACAGTAGATCTAGCTGGTCTGTCATAATATAATAGAGACAGTAGATCTAGCTGGTCTGTCATAATATAATAGAGACAGTAGATCTAGCTGGTCTGTCATAATATAATAGAGACAGTAGATCTAGCTGGTCTGTCATAATATAATAGAGACAGTAGATCTAGCTGGTCATGTCATAATATAATAGAGACAGTAGATCTAGCTGGTCTGTCATAATATAATAGAGACAGTAGATCTAGCTGGTCTGTCATAATATAATAGAGACAGTAGATCTAGCTGGTCTGTCATAATATAATAGAGACAGTAGATCTAGCTGGTCTGTCATAATATAATAGAGACAGTAGATCTAGCTGGTCTGTCATAATATAATAGAGACAGTAGATCTAGCTGGTCTGTCATATATAATAGAGACAGTAGATCTAGCTGGTCTGTCATAATATAATAGAGACAGTAGATCTAGCTGGTCTGTCATAATATAATAGAGACAGTAGATCTAGCTGGTCTGTCATAATATAATAGAGACAGTAGATCTAGCTGGTCTGTCATAATATAATAGAGACAGTAGATCTAGCTGGTCTGTCATAATATAATAGAGACAGTAGATCTAGCTGGTCTGTCATAATATAATAGAGACAGTAGATCTAGCTGGTCTGTCATAATATAATAGAGACAGTAGATCTAGCTGGTCTGTCATAATATAATAGAGACAGTAGATCTAGCTGGTCTGTCATAATATAATAGAGACAGTAGATCTAGCTGGTCTGTCATAATATAATAGAGAGACAGTAGATCTAGCTGGTCTGTCATAATATAATAGAGACAGTAGATCTAGCTGGTCTGTCATAATATAATAGAGACAGTAGATCTAGCTGGTCTGTCATAATATAATAGAGACAGTAGATCTAGCTGGTCTGTCATAATATAATAGAGACAGTAGATCTAGCTGGTCTGTCATAATATAATAGAGACGAGTAGATCTAGCTGGTCTGTCATAATATAATAGAGACAGTAGATCTAGCTGGTCTGTCATAATATAATAGAGACAGTAGATCTAGCTGGTCTGTCATAATATAATAGAGACAGTAGATCTAGCTGGTCTGTCATAATATAATAGAGACAGTAGATCTAGCTGGTCTGTCATAATATAATAGAGACAGTAGATCTAGCTGGTCTGTCATAATATAATAGAGACAGTAGATCTAGCTGGTCTGTCATAAATATAATAGAGACAGTAGATCTAGCTGGTCTGTCATAATATAATAGAGACAGTAGATCTAGCTGGTCTGTCATAATATAATAGAGACAGTAGATCTAGCTGGTCTGTCATAATATAATAGAGACAGTAGATCTAGCTGGTCTGTCATAATATAATAGAGACAGTAGATCTAGCTGGTCTGTCATAATATAATAGAGACAGTAGATCTAGCTGGTCTGTCATAATATAATAGAGACAGTAGATCTAGCTGGTCTGTCATAATATAATAGAGACAGTAGATCTAGCTGGTCTGTCATAATATAATAGAGACAGTAGATCTAGCTGGTCTGTCATAATATAATAGAGACAGTAGATCTAGCTGGTCTGTCATAATATAATAGAGACAGTAGATCTAGCTGGTCTGTCATAATATAATAGAGACAGTAGATCTAGCTGGTCTGTCATAATATAATAGAGACAGTAGATCTAGCTGGTCTGTCATAATATAATAGAGACAGTAGATCTAGCTGGTCTGTCATAATATAATAGAGACAGTAGATCTAGCTGGTCTGTCATAATATAATAGAGACAGTAGATCTAGCTGGTCTGTCATAATATAATAGAGACAGTAGATCTAGCTGGTCTGTCATAATATAATAGAGACAGTAGATCTAGCTGGTCTGTCATAATATAATAGAGACAGTAGATCTAGCTGGTCTGTCATAATATAATAGAGACAGTAGATCTAGCTGGTCTGTCATAATATAATAGAGACAGTAGATCTAGCTGGTCTGTCATAATATAATAGAGACAGTAGATCTAGCTGGTCTGTCATAATATAATAGAGACAGTAGATCTAGCTGGTCTGTCATAATATAATAGAGACAGTAGATCTAGCTGGTCTGTCATAATATAATAGAGACAGTAGATCTAGCTGGTCTGTCATAATATAATAGAGACAGTAGATCTAGCTGGTCTGTCATAATATAATAGAGACAGTAGATCTAGCTGGTCTGTCATAATATAATAGAGACAGTAGATCTAGCTGGTCTGTCATAATATAATAGAGACAGTAGATCTAGCTGGTCTGTCATAATATAATAGAGACAGTAGATCTAGCTGGTCTGTCATAATATAATAGAGACAGTAGATCTAGCTGGTCTGTCATAATATAATAGAGACAGTAGATCTAGCTGGTCTGTCATAATATAATAGAGACAGTAGATCTAGCTGGTCTGTCATAATATAATAGAGACAGTAGATCTAGCTGGTCTGTCATAATATAATAGAGACAGTAGATCTAGCTGGTCTGTCATAATATAATAGAGACAGTAGATCTAGCTGGTCTGTCATAATATAATAGAGACAGTAGATCTAGCTGGTCTGTCATAATATAATAGAGACAGTAGATCTAGCTGGTCTGTCATAATATAATAGAGACAGTAGATCTAGCTGGTCTGTCATAATATAATAGAGACAGTAGATCTAGCTGGTCTGTCATAATATAATAGAGACAGTAGATCTAGCTGGTCTGTCATAATATAATAGAGACAGTAGATCTAGCTGGTCTGTCATAATATAATAGAGACAGTAGATCTAGCTGGTCTGTCATAATATAATAGAGACAGTAGATCTAGCTGGTCTGTCATAATATAATAGAGACAGTAGATCTACCTGGTCTGTCATAATATAATAGAGACAGTTGATCTAGCTGGTCTGTCATAATATAATAGAGACAGTAGATCTACCTGGTCTGTCATAATATATTAGAGACGGTAGATCTACCTGGTCTGTCATAATATAATCGAGACAGTAGATCTAGCTGGTCTGTCATAATATAATAGAGACAGTAGATCTACCTGGTCTGTCATAATATATTAGAGACGGTAGATCTACCTGGTCTGTCATAATATAATAGAGACAGTAGATCTAGCTGGTCTGTCATAATATAATAGAGACAGTAGATCTAGCTGGTCTGTCATAATATAATAGAGACAGTAGATCTAGCTGGTCTGTCATAATATAATAGAGACAGTAGATCTAGCTGGTCTGTCATAATATAATAGAGACAGTAGATCTAGCTGGTCTGTCATAATATAATAGAGACAGTAGATCTAGCTGGTCTGTCATAATATAATAGAGACAGTAGATCTAGCTGGTCTGTCATAATATAATAGAGACAGTAGATCTAGCTGGTCTGTCATAATATAATAGAGACAGTAGATCTAGCTGGTCTGTCATAATATAATAGAGACAGTAGATCTAGCTGGTCTGTCATAATATAATAGAGACAGTAGATCTAGCTGGTCTGTCATAATATAATAGAGACAGTAGATCTAGCTGGTCTGTCATAATATAATAGAGACAGTAGATCTAGCTGGTCTGTCATAATATAATAGAGACAGTAGATCTAGCTGGTCTGTCATAATATAATAGAGACAGTAGATCTAGCTGGTCTGTCATAATATAATAGAGACAGTAGATCTAGCTGGTCTGTCATAATATAATAGAGACAGTAGATCTAGCTGGTCTGTCATAATATAATAGAGACAGTAGATCTAGCTGGTCTGTCATAATATAATAGAGACAGTAGATCTAGCTGGTCTGTCATAATATAATAGAGACAGTAGATCTAGCTGGTCTGTCATAATATAATAGAGACAGTAGATCTAGCTGGTCTGTCATAAATATAATAGAGACAGTAGATCTAGCTGGTCTGTCATAATATAATAGAGACAGTAGATCTAGCTGGTCTGTCATAATATAATAGAGACAGTAGATCTAGCTGGTCTGTCATAATATAATAGAGACAGTAGATCTAGCTGGTCTGTCATAATATAATAGAGACAGTAGATCTAGCTGGTCTGTCATAATATAATAGAGACAGTAGATCTAGCTGGTCTGTCATAATATAATAGAGACAGTAGATCTAGCTGGTCTGTCATAATATAATAGAGACAGTAGATCTAGCTGGTCTGTCATAATATAATAGAGACAGTAGATCTAGCTGGTCTGTCATAATATAATAGAGACAGTAGATCTAGCTGGTCTGTCATAATATAATAGAGACAGTAGATCTAGCTGGTCTGTCATAATATAATAGAGACAGTAGATCTAGCTGGTCTGTCATAATATAATAGAGACAGTAGATCTAGCTGGTCTGTCATAATATAATAGAGACAGTAGATCTAGCTGGTCTGTCATAATATAATAGAGACAGTAGATCTAGCTGGTCTGTCATAATATAATAGAGACAGTAGATCTAGCTGGTCTGTCATAATATAATAGAGACAGTAGATCTAGCTGGTCTGTCATAATATAATAGAGACAGTAGATCTAGCTGGTCTGTCATAATATAATAGAGACAGTAGATCTAGCTGGTCTGTCATAATATAATAGAGACAGTAGATCTAGCTGGTCTGTCATAATATAATAGAGACAGTAGATCTAGCTGGTCTGTCATAATATAATAGAGACAGTAGATCTAGCTGGTCTGTCATAATATAATAGAGACAGTAGATCTAGCTGGTCTGTCATAATATAATAGAGACAGTAGATCTAGCTGGTCTGTCATAATATAATAGAGACAGTAGATCTAGCTGGTCTGTCATAATATAATAGAGACAGTAGATCTAGCTGGTCTGTCATAATATAATAGAGACAGTAGATCTAGCTGGTCTGTCATAATATAATAGAGACAGTAGATCTAGCTGGTCTGTCATAATATAATAGAGACAGTAGATCTAGCTGGTCTGTCATAATATAATAGAGACAGTAGATCTAGCTGGTCTGTCATAATATAATAGAGACAGTAGATCTAGCTGGTCTGTCATAATATAATAGAGACAGTAGATCTAGCTGGTCTGTCATAATATAATAGAGACAGTAGATCTAGCTGGTCTGTCATAATATAATAGAGACAGTAGATCTAGCTGGTCTGTCATATATATAATAGAGACAGTAGATCTAGCTGGTCTGTCATAATATAATAGAGACAGTAGATCTAGCTGGTCTGTCATAATATAATAGAGACAGTAGATCTAGCTGGTCTGTCATAATATAATAGAGACAGTAGATCTAGCTGGTCTGTCATAATATAATAGAGACAGTAGATCTAGCTGGTCTGTCATAATATAATAGAGACAGTAGATCTAGCTGGTCTGTCATAATATAATAGAGACAGTAGATCTAGCTGGTCTGTCATAATATAATAGAGACAGTAGATCTAGCTGGTCTGTCATAATATAATAGAGACAGTAGATCTAGCTGGTCTGTCATAATATAATAGAGACAGTAGATCTAGCTGGTCTGTCATAATATAATAGAGACAGTAGATCTAGCTGGTCTGTCATAATATAATAGAGACAGTAGATCTAGCTGGTCTGTCATAATATAATAGAGACAGTAGATCTAGCTGGTCTGTCATAATATAATAGAGACAGTAGATCTAGCTGGTCTGTCATAATATAATAGAGACAGTAGATCTAGCTGGTCTGTCATAATATAATAGAGACAGTAGATCTAGCTGGTCTGTCATAATATAATAGAGACAGTAGATCTAGCTGGTCTGTCATATATATAATAGAGACAGTAGATCTAGCTGGTCTGTCATAATATAATAGAGACAGTAGATCTAGCTGGTCTGTCATAATATAATAGAGACAGTAGATCTAGCTGGTCTGTCATAATATAATAGAGACAGTAGATCTAGCTGGTCTGTCAAATATAATAGAGACAGTAGATCTAGCTGGTCTGTCATAATATAATAGAGACAGTAGATCTAGCTGGTCTGTCATAATATAATAGAGACAGTAGATCTAGCTGGTCTGTCATAATATAATAGAGACAGTAGATCTAGCTGGTCTGTCATAATATAATAGAGACAGTAGATCTAGCTGGTCTGTCATAATATAATAGAGACAGTAGATCTAGCTGGTCTGTCATAATATAATAGAGACAGTAGATCTAGCTGGTCTGTCATAATATAATAGAGACAGTAGATCTAGCTGGTCTGTCATAATATAATAGAGACAGTAGATCTAGCTGGTCTGTCATAATATAATAGAGACAGTAGATCTAGCTGGTCTGTCATAATATAATAGAGACAGTAGATCTAGCTGGTCTGTCATAATATAATAGAGACAGTAGATCTAGCTGGTCTGTCATAATATAATAGAGACAGTAGATCTAGCTGGTCTGTCATAATATAATAGAGACAGTAGATCTAGCTGGTCTGTCATAATATAATAGAGACAGTAGATCTAGCTGGTCTGTCATAATATAATAGAGACAGTAGATCTACGCTGGTCTGTCATAATATAATAGAGACAGTAGATCTAGCTGGTCTGTCATAATATAATAGAGACAGTAGATCTAGCTGGTCTGTCATAATATAATAGAGACAGTAGATCTAGCTGGTCTGTCATAATATAATAGAGACAGTAGATCTAGCTGGTCTGTCATAATATAATAGAGACAGTAGATCTAGCTGGTCTGTCATAATATAATAGAGA